>NW_007383145.1:0-1257 GCF_000475195.1 Diaphorina citri | reverse complement strand
AGATATAGTGTAGCTTGGTAAATATTAGATGGGTAGTAGGCACCTAATTTTAAACTTTCACGAAAGTTTCTTCTTCCCCCCTTCGAATGTGTGAGACAGAGATTTCATTTGAGATATATAAAATATGAGTGAATGAGCGGAGTAGAAAGGGGGAGGGAGGGAGAAGGAGGTAGAGAGGGAGAAGGAGAGAGAGAAAGAAAGAAAGGGAAAGAGAAGAGAATTAGCGCGAAGCTGTGGAAAATGGAAAAATTAAGGAGAAGACAACCACGGGAAGGAAAAGGAAGAAAAATGAGATGAAGGAGATGGGGAAAGGGGGAGGAAATGAAAGAAAGGGAGGAAGGAGGAAGAAGGAGATAATGAACGACAGAGACAGAAAAATGACGCTGATCTTTCTACGGATAAATGAACTGAGAGAGGGAAAGAGGAGAAAGAGAGAGAGAGTGCGAGACAAAGAAGGTGGGAGGGAGTAGGAGACAAAGAAGAAGGGAGGGTGAAAGGAAAGGGGCACAGAGGGCGAGAGCTAATGAATGAGAGAAAAAGGAGTAGACGAAGAGAGAGGGGGGAGGTAGAAGCAGAGATAAAAGGAGGGAGGGAGGGAGAGAGAGAGAGACAAATGACAGAAAAGGAGTTGAGAAAAGAGTGGAAGGGTGAGAGAGGCTGAAGAAAAGATAGATAGATGACAGAAAATGGAAAGTATAAAAGGGGATAAGAAAGAGGGAAGGGAGGGGATGAAAGAATAAAGAGTAGTCTAAGCCATAGAATTAATTATTTATTTACTGGGGGGCCTAATTATCTGAAACTTTCTCATACAGGGTGATTGAGTTGAGTTCAATTATCTGGAACTCTCTTATACAGGGTGTTTGTGTGATTGTGTTCGCACTAAAAAAGCTTCTTAGGCTAGTCATTCATGTTCAGACAGTCAGAACGTGTGTGGCGGGAAAAGCTTCTAGGTCCCTCAGATTGTCTGGCGGACCTGAGTTTAACAGACGGTCTGAGGGTGAATCAGGTAGTCACAAGGAGAAAAAAAAATTATTCCTGCTTTATACCTAATTAAACCTGAAACCTGAAGGAAAAACATAGCCAAGTTGAAATTGAGAGAAAGTTGAAGGAATTAAAATTCAGCATTTTCAGCAGGCACGAAAAACTGGGAATGTAGACTTGGGCCTTAATTTTCTGATATCACCACTTTTATAGGCCGGCATTTTTGGATAGGAACTTGGCCTTTTTCACATTTGTGTTTTTGTTGGATTATCTTTT
>NW_007383144.1:0-6271 GCF_000475195.1 Diaphorina citri | reverse complement strand
TCCGATAATCGAAAGAGTAAATGCCCAGAAATCGGACAAATCGTTAAGTCCTTTGCCAAATCTAAGAATATTCTTAAAGGGACCCAAAATCTAACTAAAAAAACTTCCTTTGTGCTTGAAACAGTTTTGTCATTGTTTCATCTAAATCCGACTAACCGTTCGAGATTTTTTGCCAACAAACAAACAACATGCAAAATCGGCGAGTCAAAACTTTCAACTCACTTCGTTCGTTCCAAGGTGTGCATATTTACTGGTGATACCTGTAGGCTGGCAATTATATCAGAACCCAACCTCTCTCTACATACGAGTATATTACCTAGTGAATCTCTAGTCTATATGCTAATCAGGTCAAGTAACTTACGTTCTTCAAGTTAAATATCCGTAGTAAATTGTTTGTTATATGAATTGCCGTCCTCTTCCAATCATATATTGGTTTCTTGAAATTCCTCGAAGAAATTCTTTCATTTTAGTACTGTTCCTTTTTCGAAACAGTTTTGTCATTGTTTCATCTAAATCCGACTAACCGTTCGAGATTTTTTGCCAACAAACAAACAACATGCAAAATCGGCGAGTTAAAACTTTCAACTCACTTCGTTCGTTCCAAGGTGTGCATATTTACTGCTGATACCTGTAGGCTGGTAATTATATCAGAACCCAACCTCTCTCTACATACGAGTATATTATCTAGTGAATCTAGTCTATATGCTAATCAGGTCAAGTAACTTTCGTTCTTCAAGTTAAATATCCGTAGTAAATTGTTTGTTATATGAATTGCCGTCCTCTTCCAATCATATATTGGTTTCTTGAAATTCCTCGAAGAAATTCTTTAATTTAGTACTGTTCCTTTTTTTTTGCCGTCCTCTTCCAATCATATATTGGTTTCTTGAAATTCCTCGAAGAAATTCTTTCATTTTAGTACTGTTCCTTTTTCATAGACATAGAATTCTTCCTTTCTTTTGAGTCTTTATGTCCGTTTGGTGCTTTGGTGGGTGGCAAATTGTATTCGACCAATAAGTCACTGATGGAGACAGGCTTACTGTAACTGGTTCAGTGGGAGAACATTTGTGACTGAGTTTGTCATGTGAGACTTGGCTTAAAGGTGGAGTTACGGCCTCGAGGAGGTCAGATAAATCACATAATTGCAACTGAGCAATACACCAATTGTGCCAGACTATTCGATTAATACAGTAGGGTATCAGTATCAGCCAACTTTTTGTCCTGGCAAAGAATAAAGAGTATATCTTTCATTTATGATCATATGAACATACATAGTCATTTGTGTCAGCTGACGATGATGTTAACCGGAATGAGATAGTGAGGGTTCCTTTTTCATAGACATGGAATTCTTCCTTTCTTTTGAGTCTTTATGTCCGTTTGGTGCTTTGGTGGGTGGCAAATGGTATTCGACCACTAAATCACTAATGGAGACAGGCCTACTGTATCTGGTTTTGTGGGAGAACTTTTGTGACACAGTTTGTCATGTTAGGCTGGGAATACTATTTTTAAAGGTGGAGTTACGGCCTCGAGGAGGTCAGATAAATCACATAATTGCAACTGAGCAATACACCAATTGTTCCAGACTATTCGATTAAAACAGTAGGGTATCAGCCAACTTTTTGTCCTGGCAAAGAATAAAGAGTATATCTTTCATTTATGATTATATGAACATCCATAGTCATTTGTGTCAGCTGACGATGATGTTAACCGGAATGAGATAGTGAGGAATGTGCTCCTGCTTCAGAAAAGTATCACATAATATTCCTAGACTGTGCCAGGATTGCTCACCACTGTGCGTCATTTGATACTCTGACGTCACAACGTCTCGAGACAAGAGAATTGACAAGAATGTCACAAGAATACGATGAGAACTCCTGGCAAAGAATAAAGAGTATATCTTTCATTTATGATCATATGAACATCCATAGTCATTTGTGTCAGCTGACGATGATGTTAACCGAAATGAGATAGTGAGGAATGTGCTCCTGCTTCAGAAAAGAATCACATAATATTCCTAGACTGTGCCAGGATTTCTCACCACTGTGCGTCATTTGATACTCTGACGTCACAACGTCTCGAGACAAGAGAATTGACAAGAATACGATGAGAATAATGGAGGAAG
Source organism: Diaphorina citri (assembly GCF_000475195.1). Lineage (NCBI taxonomy): Eukaryota > Metazoa > Arthropoda > Insecta > Hemiptera > Psyllidae > Diaphorina > Diaphorina citri. Next base: position 4,152 of record NW_007383144.1, on the reverse strand, counting down.
TGTAAGGAATGGGATAATGAGGAATGGGGGATTTGGATTAAAACAATGTCACCCCAGTTTGATAATACAATTGGAATACCAATCAGAATGATTTCGGAAATTGCAGAAAGTGTCCTCAAAAAAATGAGCCACAAATTCTCGAGATACCGGTGCCAGGAATTACCAAGTCGAATCAAGAAAGGATCTAGATTGCTATATCTAGTATCTGGGTTGATCCTGGAATTACAATCCCGACTTAATATTGGTCTTCCTAGGCGATTAATTCCGGCCCAAGGATTCTAAATCGTATATATATCAATTGCCTATCAAATCGTATGTATATCTACCGTTTCAAATCGGATGTATATCTACATGTTTTGAATGTTGATGAAAACGGTCATTAAGCTTCTAATTCTGAACAGTGTTGGCTTTTGGTGAATGGGATAGTACTTCGAGCTGTACAACTTTTACTTTCATTCCAATGTCCACTTGCAGTGTGTTGCTAAATTTGTTCTTTCTTCTTTCGCAAAACCTTCTTTAAATTCGGCCCAAGGGCGTTTCGTGTCCAGTAGGTTTGAGTAGAAAGTGTTGGTGTTGGTGCAAGATCGGATTTGCATATCTGTTGAGAGCGTGGTACGTGTTTGTTATGCAGTGATTGTGGTTCTTTTAAAGTGGTCTACTAGTGAATTCCTATTATACGCGTGACTTCTTTTTTGTTATTTTTTGCTGGGGTATAATTTGTGTGCTTCTTTTAAAGTGGTCTATTACTCGTATATCCCTGACTTGTTTTGTGTTAATTTTTGCGGAACCTTTCTTTTAGTTTGTGACATACCAACTTTACTGTTTTGTTTATTTATGTCTTCCGTACTTCATGGGACTGGTACCTACACCCAAGTGCTGATACTTTGAGCTGACAGTCTAAATAAAGCACTTGTATTGAGGAAAATAAAGGTCATAAAGGTCATATTTTTAGAGTCATATTTTGGAAAAATAAACATCATATTGTGGTTGTCTCTGCTAATTATACATATATGTACCTATTATGTACCCTAGCTATGTATCTATCAGTTATTCAATATTTCACATAGTTCATCTAATTAGCATAATTTTCCGTAGGTATTACCTTCCTATTACTCCATCTAAATATATATACCTACCTACCTGCCTATATAATTCATTATCCCTACATACACGTACCTATATTGGTATTCAACTATTCATAATACATAGGTAATATATACGTAGGTAGGTATATTGTATGTATGTATGTACAAATGTACATTTGTACATACGTAAGTACCTATCGATCTGTATAATAGTTTACTAATGTACTATAATAATATTAGCGATGCCTATAATTATGATAGGGGACAGTGTGTCTCAAAACTCTCAAAAGTCAAAAGTCCCTTCCAAAAATTCAGTTTCAATACCGGATAAAATGCTAGACCACAATCTACCTCTCCAGCCTATAGTTAGCTTGGATAAGGTTCGTTCTCGGAACGGCTGGCATTCTTCTACCCTGTCCTCCTCTCTCCGCTTTCGGGACTTGTATTTGTTTTTTTTTTTTTTTTTTTTTTTTTTTTTTAGTTTTTTGCAAATATCTCGAAAATTGTTGGTTGTAGCGAAAATTTTGTACATTTTGTCCTACAACTTACCGTTGTGGCACCAGAAGGGCGTAAGTCGCGAGTTTCAAGGTTTTCTGCAATTATTTCAAAAACCGTAAATCCTAGCGCAAAATTAACCATCCCAAATTGTTCTGGACGTAATTTCCTACAAAAATGACTATGCTAAATGCATAGGAGAATGAGAAGTGAACAGCACGTCTATTGAACGAATTTTCCGGGAAAACGGTTGCTCCTATGAGAAAGTGCTTACAGTCATTTTTGTAGGAAATTACGTCCAGAACAATTTGGGATGGTTAATTTTGCGCTAGGATTTACGGTTTTTGAAATAATTGCAGAAAACCTTGAAACTCGCGACTTACGCCCTTCTGGTGCCACAACGGTAAGTTGTAGGACAAAATGTACAAAATTTTCGCTACAACCAACAATTTTCGAGATATTTGCAAAAAACTAAAAAAAAAAAAAAAAAAAAAAACAAAAAATTTTAATTGGCTTGTCCTGAACCACAGTCAACCATCGTGAGTACTTGCGCTTGTTCTTTAAAGCAGAGAGAACCCTTTGAAACTGTCACGTGTTTGCAGGTGAAACAACTCACCATCAAGGCAGACTTAAACTCCCTATCCCTATATCCTTAGGGTTAGTATATCTGACTCATTGACTGAGTAGTTCACTGAAAAGAGTAGTTCTTTCTTAAAACTCGGTCACTCTTTTCACAACTCTAAATACCTATACACGTAATTATTTCTTCTTCTAAGCCTGTCCCTTGTTGGTGAAATTTGCAGAGATTCGCGAGTCGGATAATGAGATGGTAATTGCATTTTGGCAACAGTGCGTAGTTAGTCCGCGATTACAATTAAGTAGTTGAAACAGTTCCTGTGTTCATGGTTCTTGTTCATTCAGATTAGATACGTTGATAAACATCCGTAACAAGTTGTTAAGGCTCAGAAAACTTGATTTCAGAACGTTTTAATCAAATTTGACATTTTGATGTACTTAAGGATTAGACGGAAAGGTTAGACTGTCAACATTTGGAACAAACTTCAGTGTAGCGCTCCTGCCTTGTAAGCCCTGGTTCGTGGGTTCGATTTCCACCCGGGGGCGAACTTTGTCCTTATCAGATAAGGTTCGTTCTTGGGACGCTGGCTTTCTCCAATCCCGTCCTTCTCCTATTTGATTTCGGGGCGATAAGACCTCAGTAGTTACAGGTATAGTGGTTAGCGGGGCTACTTCGAATTTAGAGGTGGGTGGTTCGAGTCCAAGTCATCATACAATTTAGCGTGAGAACAGCATTTGTGGCATGTGACACTAACACAATTCAAATTCCTTTCATTAATTAAAATTTATTCAACTGTTTCCCGTGGGTCCTAACTTGGTAAGTTGGAATGACAGAGTTTGCAAACTCAACAATGTAATTTAATGACGTACTTGTGACCAACACAAAGTTTGCAAACTAAGCTACAAATTTAGTGACGTACTTGGTAATGATTTCACTACGGATGTGAAGTTGTGAACCGAGTATTTCATCTTGGTTCGAGAATTTTGTGTTCGTTAAGAGATTTTTTCGCTCGATAAGGAATCATTTGGTCTGACCTCAGAGTAGAGCCATGTTTGGAAAATGCATTCCAGTGTAATTATTGTTTGCTAACCCGTTGCGGACTTGGTGGTCGTAGAATCCGCGGATTTGTTTGGATTCGTATAAGCTTAACACATCCTTTAGGGCTGTTTGCACCTACACCTGAGCCTCTGGATTTGATCAAGTTGAGACTGCGGTTTTGTGCAATTGAGAGATGAGAAACTAGTGACCCAAAAGACCCAAGAAATACAATCTCGACACAAAGTCGGGATCTTGCCCCAAAAGGAGTAGCTCATCCCTAAAGGTAAATTTAGCTAGTAAGTAGATATTGTAACAATATGTTTTGAAAGATGGTTTACTCTGTCAGCATTTTCCATGTTTGTAATCAAATCGAATCCACAACCTTAGTTGATGAAATTTCCAACAATATAATGAAATTTCTGAAAACAATACTATGTTTTGTTACACGGAACTTGGAGTGTCATTCATTTGCTTTGACAGAATTCAATTATTGCTTCGTTTCCATAATGTTATGAGGAATATTGAATCTCGGGACAGATGAGAGATTATGTTACCCGAAGAAAGTATGAAGTGGTCAGTCGAGTCGTGTGTGGTTTTGAGATGAACTTTAGTGTCGCACAATGCTTAAGGAAATCTCCCGTGATGCACTCTGTGTGAGTTTAATATGTTTGAGAGTTGTAGCGTTATCATGAGGACAGGTGCTTGGTCAGATGACATTCTATGTATGTGTAAAGGTTTTGTTTTAGGGGATTTGAAACAGATTTGATTGTTCTGAAAAGTTTGTGAATAATGAACTTATGATGGATCTAAACTTAAAGTAGTGTGCATTTGCATGTGTGACATACTCATATTGTAAGTTTGTGGTGTTCCTTCGCTCATGAGGAAGCACCTAAACTGTAACAAATCAAAAACGAATAAAATCTAATTCCATTTTTATTTCTTTCTCTCTGTTTCAGA
>NW_007383143.1:0-6271 GCF_000475195.1 Diaphorina citri | reverse complement strand
GCCACCCCTAACAACCGTGTTATTTTGGTAGTAGGATGGTTACCAGTAGGCCCCCTTGTCTAGAAGATGTAGAAATAACATCTAGGTATACCTATCGAGTAAATTTTCGACTTTAAGCCGGGTTTTCCATACTGTCCATAGGTGATACACTGAAAAATGCATTTGTTTCACCTATGGCCACATGGACACTATGTGGCCATAGGTGCAACAATGCTATTTTTCAGTGTATCACCTATGGTCACTTGTATTATCTCACGGCAATTACAAATTGAATTTTCGACCTTTCAAAGTTACTTTTTCGGAGTTTTGACCTCAGATTTGGATTTTTCACAACTTTTTACGTTGGAATCTACGTACTGAGGGAAATTCTGAGGCCAGTTATTCACTATCAGGTAGACCTGACAGGTACTGATAAGTTCACCTGATCAGGTCTGCCTGATAGTGAGTGGCTGGCCTTAGTCCGACTACTCAAGTCGGAATCTTCTACTAGGTCACTCAGACGGTCTGAAGACTGAAGTCGAAAGATTTTACTGTCACACCACGGTCCGGAGGTCTGAAAGATCTAAATTGGTCGGAACGTGAGCTTTACAAATAAATAAATAGCTTTACAAACCTACTTCATTCCTCCAAAGAAGAGGCCAGCTCTACAAACCTATGTATGTAGAATAGAATGGAATAGAATATACCCTGCTTATACTGTCAGAATGAGACTGAAAAGTCCCTTTACTCCCGCAGTCTAAACAAGGTCTTATGTATTTGGTACAGAACAGGTGAACATTTTATAAAATGAAAAACCTTGCTTAAATTTTAAAAAAAGGAAAAAAAAATGGTAGGTACTTTTCTCCCCATATAGGAGAGAAAGTCCTCTCCCCAAAGGAGAGATTCTGCTCTAATGATGCCTCTCCCCAAAGAAAGGAGAGGATCTGCTCTAAAAACGCCTCTCCCTAAAGAAGAGGCTCCCCCCAAAAAGAGGATCCCCCTAAAGGAAATTGGAGAGAGGGAGTAGGTTTCTTCAAAAAACTGCACCAGCTGTTCAATAGGCCCCGCGCCATTAACTGGTAAACTTTGCCATCGGTTAATGCGGGTTTTGTTGTTTTGGCTAGAAGAAACTTTTTGAGGGCGAAATGCCTACGCGAAACTTTTCGTCCGCAATTCGGAAATGGTAACTGCCCCCACACCAAATATTGGGTTTGTATGAATTTCTTACCATTCTTTATTTATTTGAATTCAGGTAGAAAATATTGTTTTGAATTCAGGTTATGTAGGTATTGATGAGTTTGAAAATGGAAAGCTATTCTTCTCCAACTCAATTTAATTCATTTCAAATCAACTTAAGTGATGCACTTTTTTTTGTCACCCATAGTCACCCATTTAATTCCAACCACGCATAATCCTGCTTGTGATTCGTTCCAATCAAAATAAATAATTTAATTTACTCGTATAAATAATTACTATGTCACTGTCGTTATTCTTTGATTTTGCTTTCATTTGGACATCACTAGTTCACTGCACTCACTACTAATTAAATAATTTATACATAATTAAATATTAAATAATTTTACACCGTGATCGAGATCATACATAATTAAATGCTTTTGATTCCTTGTAGTGATTATGTTTGACTTGTTTTTGTAGCCATTGGTCAAATTTATTCAAATTGTTGTGTTTTTCCCTCTCCACGCTTTTGATTCTTTGTAGTGATTATGTTTGACTTGTTTTTGTAGCCATTGGTCAAATTTATTCAAATTGTTGTGTTTTTCCCTCTCCATATAATTAAATATCAGATAATTTTGTGTAAACCGTGATGGAGATTTTTTAACAATTCGTATTCCATAGGTACCAGTCTTGTGAAATACGAATAATTAAATATCAGATAATTTTGTGTAAACCGTGATGGAGATTTTTTAACAATTCGTATTCCATAGGTACCAGTCTTGTGAAATACGGATATTACTATTCAGCAATATACAAAACTGTGTCCTGCTCCTATAGAGTAGTAAGTAAATTAAGTAATACAAACTGCATCTGCAGTTCACCATAAATTCATTTGTTATTTTTTGGGCTTCTTCAATTTTTTCTCGGTTGTTGATAATTTGCTTCAAGTAGATGTTATTTATTTCTTTTGCATCTTTCCTAAGGGTTTCTAGCTTTTTTGAAGAGTGTTCTAGTTCTTCTTCTGCAATGTTGTTTTTAACATGTTCACAATAAGTATCATAGGGTGCTTTCCGAAATGCTTCATCTGAAGAGTCCGAGTATCCTTGGGTGATACTCATGACGAAATTATCTGGTATCGTTTCATCACTATAGCCATCACTAGGAGTCTTTACACCTTTCACCGTTTGAGTATCCATTGCACTAGTTTTAGATTTAGATTCATATTGTTCTGAGGATTCATGTTTATCCTTCCACGGAATATTGTGTCTTTCAATGTGATTCATAAACATTTGGTTTTGAATGCTGATCAAAGAGGTTTCTTTCTTCAAAATTTCAACTATCTCCATCAGACCTTCATAGGGGAGAGAATCCAAACGTTGAAAAGACTTAGTACTCATTTTGAATACATTTGGTTTTGAATGCTGATCAAAGAGGTTTCTTTCTTCAAAATTTCAACTATCTCCATCAGACCTTCATAGGGGAGAGAATCCAATCGTTGAAAAGACTTAGTACTCATTTTGAACACCGCTTCGAACACTCGAGTTCAATACGATTTTACAAAATTAAAACTCCTCTAAAGTAATATTAATGAAAAGGTAGAACGGTAAGTCACATTTGGTTTTGAATGCTGATCAAAGAGGTTTCTTTCTTCAAAATTTCAACTATCTCCATCAGACCTTCATAGGGGAGAGAATCCAACCGTTGAAAAGACTTAGTACTCATTTTGAACACCGCTTCAATACGATTCTCGAGTTCAATACGATTTTACAAAATTAAAACTCCTCTAAAGTAATATTAATGAAAAGGTAGAACGGTAAGTCAAAAGTGACACTTTTACTCAAAGGTTAAATCGAATAGCTGTAAATGTAAATTTGATACTAAACTCAAATTTGAATAGACAACAATAAAATTCTAACTGTTTCATTTCTGTTCTTCTGTTGCAGTTTGAAGGCCAGTAAGATCATGTATTGGACAGCAGGGCTCATTTATTTCCTCATCTTGGCAATTACACTCGCTTCAGCAAAAATCGGTAAGTTTCTACATCAGGGCTCATTTATTTCCTCATCTTGGCAATTACACTCGCTTCAGCAAAAATCGGTAAGTTTCTACATAGAACACAGGGCTCATTTATTTCCTCATCTTGGCAATTACACTCGCTTCAGCAAAAATCGGTAAGTTTCTACATAGAACAAGATTTACTTCCTATTACAATCGAAAAAGTGTTTTAGGTAATTATTCAGAAGCCACGACAATGAAAAAGAAAGCTCCTTTTTGTGTTTAACCTAACCCTCTAATAACACTGGTCACTGCTCAAATTGTGGTAGCTCTTTTTGCAGGAAATTTTCCATTGACGTGACTTCGAACAAGTACCGTGATTTATCTATTGATAAATAAAATATAAACGTAGACTAAGATTGATGTTTACCTACTTGTATATACAGTGTGTCCACTTTTAATGTGCGCCATAGGAAAAATACATGTAAAAACAGTTTTTCTTGTCTCAAAAGTCCCCATTAAGTATTTTAGTTAAACCAAATATGTTAACTCATGTATTTTTATCTGAGGAATTCACTGGTGGTGATTTCATACACCTGGGAAAGCACATTATTTTTAGTAGGAAAACACTGTAACGCACTTGAAAAAACATCTCTTACTATTTATATTTAAATGTTAAATTATCAATTCGAAACACTTCTCTTATTTTTTTTGGCGAAAAACAGCAAAACTGAAATTTAAAAATGCGATCTTATTTTTGTAATTTTTTTCTGACGAAGCAGAGACGACTGAACCAGTGCTTCGGGGCATAAATAAGATGGCGGATGCAGAGATGACCAAGTTGAAACGAAACTTGGTGTTGTTTGAACGCTAATGCCTTGGACACGTCTAAAGTGTCCATAGGTGCTACACTGACCATAGGTGCTACACTCACCCTATGTATCTACATAATAGGGTAGCCTACCTCTCTCTCTATGTATTTTATATAGGTAGGTACCTATATAGCAATATCATGTGGCATGAAGTGAAGGTTCCTGCAAATAATTCACAAACACACACACGAATAAAACTTTCCCGCCACTCATCCACCCAACCGAAGTGAAAACTGGGTGCTGAACTTTACGATTCCCATCCTGCCCCTTCATCCTCTCTGTTTACGAGCAACCAGCAATACACAGGCATAAAATTTTGCGCCTCGATTAATCACACAAAACTTTATGCAGCACCTGCTTACGGAAAATGTTCATAAATAAATGATTTAATAATTGTGGTGCTCACAAAAGTCTTTTGTCTTGCCTCCCTCGTAGGAGGTGCTTCTCTCTACTTCTCACCTTGCTTGGTGTCTGGGAAATTTGTTTTCTGAAGAAAATTTACTCAAGTAGAAGAACCACCTAGTTTAACACTTTCCGGTCTTCGCCTCTCTCAAACTGAGAGAGGCATTAATGGGGACTTTTGAGACAAGAAAAACTGTTTTTACATGTATTTTTCCTATGGCGCACATTAAAAGTGGACACACTGTATAGGTATAACGTATAACGCAATACATTTTGGCTGAAAACAGAGTAGAGCATACATACTTTGAAAAATATAGCAGGAACTATTTTTTTGGACAAAATCGGCCAAAATACCCCACTGTGTGCCGTGACGTCAAACTTCACGATTTACCGGTATTTTTTGAAAAGTCGTAAGAAAAGAAAAATTCCGTTGGTCCTCATTTTTCCTGCTCTATGACTTTGAAACATCACCCAAGTAAGCGCAACTGATCTATTCGTTTCTTCCCTCGTGAAGCTCGATGCTCTATGCTGTCCGTTCCACTTTATTTTCAGCCTGAAGGTGTGTTTAAACAAAGGCACACTTTATAATAATGGCACTATTCTTTCCTGCTCTATGACTTTGAAACATCACCCAAGTAAGCGCAACTGATCTATTCGTTTCTTCCCTCGTGAAGCTCGATGCTCTATGCTTTCCGTTCCACTTTGTTTTCAGCCTGAAGATGTGTTCCTGCTCTATGACTTTGAAACATCACCCAAGTAAGCGCAACTGATCTATTCGTTTCTTCCCTCGTGAAGCTCGATGCTCTATGCTGTCTGTTCCACTTTATTTTCAGCCTGAAGGTGTGCTTAAACAAAGGCACACTTTAAGATTAATGGCACTATTTAGCTACCATGTCAACTGCCCATTAATAAATGATTCCTCTATCAAAATGCCCCGAAATGTCCTAAATCTTCATCCATATTTGAAGCTGTTTATACATGGAATTATGTAAAAATAAGGTCCGAAGGACCTACCGACCTAACCTATAATCTATTATACTTATCCATATTTATTTGATGCGACTCCATTTTGAAAATATTAGAAAAAGCTCAGGAGAGAGGGGGCGGGAGACTGTCTAAAGTCTAAACTCTTAACATAATATTATGGTAACTGACAATTTTCCTCTTTTTTTCGTTTTTACCCACTTTGGAAATATTTTTTTTTTTGTTCCGGACCTTCAGCGTCACCTCAGGTTGAAATAATAATGACACTTGTGTTATTAAACAGGATGACAGGGGCTCGACTTTAGGAATCGATCTAGTGGTCTACTGTAAAGCAAACGAGTGGATTACCATTGGACCAACTGGGCCAATTTGAAGTCAACATGCTGAACGAGGCTTGATAAATAGATAATTAGGTGCCCGCAAATGCCGATCCCACCAGGGAGAATGGGGTAAATGTGAGAAAACGGATGGCTCATCACCAAATGGAGGGAAAAACTCACGTCACGTCACGTCACGTCACTAAAAACCTCAACAGTACAGTAACGTTGAAACTGTATCAGAGGCCAGTTTCTCATGCCCAGACCGTCTGACAGATCACGATCTCACAGACCCAGGTCTGACAGACTTAGTTCTCAAGCTTTTACCGCCACACACGTTAAGACGTTATGACAGACCACGGTCTCACAGACCCAGGTCTGACAGACTTAGTTCTCAAGCTTTTACCGCCACACACGTTAAAACGTTATGACAGACCCAGGTCTGTGAGACCAAGGTCTGTCAGACAATCTGAGCACAAGTGGCTGGCAAAACAAATCCCTTGACGTCTGAACCACCCTGTCACTCGAGCTTTCCATGTGATTGTC
>NW_007383142.1:0-6274 GCF_000475195.1 Diaphorina citri | reverse complement strand
CTTAAATGTAAAAGAATTAGAGTATGAGCATAAAGGAACAAAGAGGAAAAAGAGTGAGATAAAAGGAGTAAATAGAGAAGGAGGGAAAAAGAGAAAGAGAAGGAAAAATTGGGAATAAGGGGAAATAATAGAAAATAAAAATTGGAATTACTGAGATAATATCTTAAAAGGGAATAAATGGGAAATCTTTGATTTTTTATCATTTTTTATTTATTTAATTTTTTTTTCTTATTTTTTACTATCAATTATTAATATTATCTTTATTATAATGTTTAGGAAAACAGAAAATAAAAATTGGAATTACTGAGATAATATCTTAAAAGGGAATAAATGGGAAATCTTTGATTTTTTATCATTTTTTATTTATTTATTTTTTTTTCTTTTTTTTACTCTATCAATTATTAATATTATCTTTATTATAATGTTTAGGAAAACATATCTCTAAACTCATACCCACCTTTGTATAAAATACAATAATAGTCATAGAACTCTCCTCCTCCGACTCAGGCTTAACCTAATGGAGGAAGAGAACCTGACCCTAAAGGGGGTGTTTGTACCGGGGGGGAAGGGTTACCGGGAGAAGGGTGAGACAAGGATACCATGATACCATTGGAAAATTTCTCACCCTGACGAATTTCTTTCCACCATTTTCCCAGATCGCCATCGAGAACTACTCTCGAACATCCCCCAGTGCAGACCCTGTGGAGGATGCTAAGAAGAAAAATGAGCTGGACGCCTGTCTTATCCTTCTGCTCAAGATATGCCTCAACCTTATGCATGGCGTACATGATCTGCAATATACAGGTAATAATGATGGTATTTTAAATTTATTAATTAATAATTAAAGAGATTCAAAAGTTCCTATTGGAGAAGACCAACCGTTCGAGACTTATCAGCCTAACTACATTTTTGGTTGGGTTGTCCGTCAACAAGAAAATAGCCGCCCTCATGCACAACTCCCTCAAAGTAAGTTTGTTCCCCTTTTGACGGAAACTTACGTAAACATACTTAGTCGATCGGCCGTCAATCGATGGTGTGTCCACGCATAGATTTAAAGGTGTGTCCATACATAGTCGGCGGCCGTCGGTCGATGTTGATTAACAAAGTGAATCCATGTTTTCGAGGCGGTGAGGACGATCGCCGGCCGTTGACTATTTGTGAACACAGCCATAAATAAAATGGAAAAATTGTCTTCACTTGAAAAAGGGAACTTTTTTAGATAGGTATCTATGTATCCTAGTCAGACCAGATATGTAGTTATTTTAATATTTTCTATCTTTTAGCCTATTCTAACCTCTTCTCTTCTGCCAGGAACAACAATCATTCAAAGGACGTCAACCTGAGCTCAACCGCACGACCAAACCGGGGACCAAAACTGGGAACGAAGCGGCTCGGGTCAGTTTGGAAGTATACTTCAGTTGAACAGGCTGATCCGGTCAAAACGCCGCCCCCTGATGACAATCAGATTGAGAACACGGAGCAGAGTATTCTGGGTGAGTGGTTGAAGGATTTCTAAGAGGTTTATTGCGGGTTCGAATCCCGCCTGGGGCGAACTTTATCTTAAACAAATAAGGTTCGCTCTCGGAGTGGCTGGTTTTCCTCTCCTGTATTCCTTCTCTTTTCGCTTTCGGAACGATAAGACATTAGTAAGTTACACTTCCCTCGATCAAACCTTGATGAAAAAAAAAAAAAATCCTGAATTAACCCGCCTATTGAAAGTAAAGCTCTTCTATCCTGTCCTCCTTATCTCCCATATTATCAACCCCATATTTATACTGTGTTCGCCTCCACACAGACGTCCTCTCCAGTGTTCACGCCCTGTCCGTGCTCAACATTCTGCACAACTCGATCACCCTGTATAAACGAGTGATCGGGTCTCGGCAACAGTGCACACCCAGTAACTGGTTTTCCTCTCCTGTATTCCTTCTCTTTTCGCTTTCGGAACGATAAGACATTAGTAAGTTACACTTCCCTCGATCAAACCTTGATGGAAAAAAAAATCCTGAATTAACCCGCCTATTGAAAGTAAAGCTCTTCTATCCTGTCCTCCTTATCTCTTATATTATCAACCTCATATTTATACTGTGTTCACCTCCACACAGACGTCCTCTCCAGTGTTCACGCCCTCTCCGTGCTCAACATTCTGCACAACTCGATCACCCTGTACAAGCGCGTGATCGGGTCTCGGCAACAGTGCACACCCAGTAATAGATGGCGCCACTGTAGCTACCACTGCCTTCAGATTCTCGCCGCCAGAGTGCTCTTGTTCATGGTGGAGAATAGTTCCGTACAGGATCAGCTTAGTCAGGAGCCCCAGTTGAAGATCCTCTGTGCTGCTCTTGACTCAACGCACGACCCGGTAAGTTACATAGATGGAGGTGAAGCAGAGCTACACACAATAACAGGGGAGAAAAAGGAGAAAAAACTAATCAAAGGCTGATTCAATCACTTTTCTACTATTCTCCCCACATGCTTTTATTAACCTCACATCTTTGTTTGTATATGTGGGTCAAATCTTATAAGTTATAACTTACCAACTTTTGAGCCATTTTTACTGAGCTATTTGACTTGAAACTTGGTGCACTTACTCGTATGTATCTTGAATGGCAATAAGATATTTGTTTTTGATCGTTTCACATTCAAAATATTTGACAGCTTTCTCCAATTTTTCACGAACTCTATCCCTCGTGTTTCAGCAACTTCTCGTGCTAGTCCTTCAAATCGTGGCCACCCTATCGCTCTCCCCTCACCATCATCGCAACCTAGTAGATCACGGCCTTCCCGATGTGCTATCCCAACTCCTGCTGCCCTCTGACGAGTGGTACTACACAAACCACAGCACCAAGTATGCCAAATATGTGAAGCACCATGCTGCCCGTACACTGGTCTATCTCGGGTTCCAACATCGGGTCAACTTAAAGTTCTCCATTTATGATATTCTGCAAGGTAAGGAGAATCCTTCTTAGCATATTAACTGCTCCAGTTCTCAGTGGATCACTGAAGTTAATAGCTTTAGCGCCAGTGGTACATCTGTATTATCTCACCTTTCCTATCAGTTTTTGGAGACATTATCATCATCTGTTTCAATGCTAAGATTGGTTTCATCGCTCTCCATTTTACTCTATCAGGTGTCTTCCTTTTCATGTCTGCATATTTTGAAGATATAAAGTAGGAAATGAGTATCTCAACCTTAGTATCTCTGAACTACAAATGTGTTTGTTATGGAGGGTTGATAACTCTGGTCCCTTCACATCCATTTTTCATTCCAGAGGACGCCCCTCCCGCTACACCCCTGATGGAGTCTGCTGAGGATGACTACATCACGCAAACCTCTGCATCTCCACCACTGGTAGTCGCTCCTGACTCGAAGAACATGTTGGGTGTGTGCATCGAGAATGCAGTGGTGGCTGTCCTCAAAGCAATAGAGGTAATCTAGTGGAAAATGGAAATTCGAAGAACAGAAGGAGAAAAACTGGGGTTTTATTGAATGGAACATGTTACAGTTGAGTTCAAAAAGGAGGTTAAATGGGACAAATAGTTTAGTGAACTGAAGGCATTACATGGATAGAAAAAAATGTCCCCTATGGATGGGTTCAATAGTTCAATATTACTCAACAAATTTTCTTTGTCCTATGAAATTGCTAATACTTATGGAAAATCAAAAAATATCGTATAAAAAAAAAATAACTAACTTACAAAAACAAAATGGGTACTAAATGATGGGCTTTGGTACAAATTCGCAGCAAAAGTTGTGGTGCTAACTTCACGCACCTTATTATTTTCGTGGGTAAGGCGCAGTTCATTGACCCCCAGCGATCGGACCAATAGGAGACGAGATAGTCCGGCTTGTATTCAGTTTGAAGTGCCACCTTGGCATCGTGCTATATTCACGTTCATTGAGGTGAGTGTTGTCCGGGTTTAATTCGACTTATATCGGGCTTTAAATCAGCTTTTATCCAATGTAACAAAGAATTGAGCTAAAAAGTAGGTATGTGTTTTTATTTGGACTTCCGAACAAAGAGAAAGAATTACCCAAGTAGATAGGTAGGTAACTACCATCAATGAGCAATGTAGGTACCATATTATTTTTCTTGGGTAGTAGATACATTATTTTGTTTTGAAAGTCAGGTCTTTATTTACCTCTTTGTATCTTGTTAGTTGTAAGTTCCAGTACGGATACTGATGCGAGTACGCTGCGGAAACGACGGAAAGTAAGTGAGGTAACGCCTAGTACGAATCCTCGTAGATGTTTCAGACTCCTAGTGAGTCCTAGTAGAAGTGCAAAACCAGTTAAATTGGTTAGGTTCGTGGGAGGATGAGGATCACACTAGGCGGCATCACCAGAGTAAAAAGAATAAAAGAAAAATATAGAAATGTCAGAAATAGTAAAAGAGTTTCTTGGTAATGCTCAGCTGTGATTTCCACAAAATTTGTGATAAGGCTCTTAGCTTCACCGCAAATATATTTAGAACTAATTCTCCCATTCTCCTCACCAGGTCAACCTCACACTGGACTGTTCCGGGTGGTCCTCAGATCCAAACACCGGGGCCGGAGACACACTGGACCTGGCCCAGCGCCACTCGTTCAGTCGCACCTTCCACCGG
Organism: Diaphorina citri; assembly: GCF_000475195.1. Classification (NCBI taxonomy): domain Eukaryota; kingdom Metazoa; phylum Arthropoda; class Insecta; order Hemiptera; family Psyllidae; genus Diaphorina; species Diaphorina citri. The sequence goes on along the minus strand of NW_007383142.1, from coordinate 1,670 downwards.
CCTTCAACCTCTATACACGGCCGCGGTGATAGCATCAGTTCGGCCTCTGGTCTCGGCTTGGAGCCGGCTATGCAGGCCATGCAGTTTGCTTTCTCACATATCCTCAAACCTGCCCAGAGCAGGGATAGCATTCTGAGTTTACTTGAAGTTTACCTTATACAACTTTTCCTCCATAATGTGCTTTTACCTATTCATACCGTAATTTCATATAATGTAGGTACCTATATTTGAGTCACTTTTCTTGGATGAATTGATTTGAAACTTGGTACAGTTATATCTGGATGACATGTTCTATCAGAAAATCAGGAATTTCATCTAATAAAGCCTTTTTTGAGGGATTTTTATTATTTAATTTTTCCTTGACCATGTTTCTTTTTCTCTTCTCCGGACAGGAATGGCTGCGGATATCCAAGATCGAGCTGAATCGGAACGCCAACGTGTGTCGGGAGCTACGGGATTTCTTCAACAAGATAACACCGTGTGGTGCACCCTATCAACAGTGGTGTGCCGAACTCAGACAGGAGTTCCCTGTACTGGTAAGCCTTGGTCTATAACAACATAACACCGTGTGGTGCACCCTATCAACAGAACTCAGACAGGAGTTCCCTGTACTGGTAGCTAAGGGATTTTTTATAGTGGGAAAATCTTCGAAATACTTCCAGCAAATAATAATAATAATAATAATAAAAAATAGGTACCAAACATTATGATAATTATGTGGAAAAGTAGAAACAAAGAGAGACGGAGAGGGTGGAACGAAGAAAAAAAAGGAGAAGAGATGAAAGGAAAATAAAGGGGCAGAGAAGGAACAAACTGTAAAGACAAATGCATTCTGCACCAATGGACATGGATAAAACGTGAAGGAGAAGAAAAATAAAATGAAAGCTGAAAAGTATTAGAACAGACTAATGTGAGAATGAGAGAGAAAGAGATAGATAGAGGTGTTGTATGGTAAAGTAAATGAAGATGACAAGAGAGAGAGAGAGAGAGAGAGAGAGAGGATAGGTACGTGAAGGAGAAGAAAAATAAAATGAAAGCTGAAAAGTATTAGAACAGATCTCTTGAAAACGTGTACAAATTGGTAAAAAAAAAAAAAAAAAAAATGGTAGTCGCGCCCGGGGTTTTTGTTGTCCGACGGTATTTTTAGGGCACAGATCAAACCTTTTGGCTCATCTAACTTTTAACTCCTTTCCAGGCAATTTTTTCCAAAGCAAAATCATTCCATTAGGAATTGACCCAAAAATAATTCGCTACCCCCCCGTGTTACTTTGCATGTAACCCGCCATATCCCCTTGTGTCCCAATTTTGTACTCAAATGTGTGTGTTGTTTGATATTTAACTTACCTGTGTTGAAAAACCTACCCTCTTATTTTGAAACCCTGTTAAACTATTAACTTAAAAAAAAAAAAAAAAAAACATGAAAAACATGAAAATCTTGTTATTTCAGAAAAATGCCCAAACGGGTAAACTATTGCAACCACTTTTTCTGACAAAGAACTGCAGATTTTCGGTATGTTACCCATCTTTGCTTGGTAAATTTCATTGGGTAGTTTAATAAGGTGTGGTAATTTCTCTCTTTTCCCTCCTCTCTAGGTTTCGGGTCATGGGTTTTACAACTTTTTTACCTTTCTTTCTCTCTTTGTTCTGATTTGAAACTTTGAACATACTCT
>NW_007383141.1:0-6277 GCF_000475195.1 Diaphorina citri | reverse complement strand
CGTGGTATCACACTAGGCTTGCACAGCGGAGGTCCCGGGTTCGATTCCCGGAGGGGTCGAAGTTTATCGGCTCTGTGCTTGGAGCTCGGGGTGCACTCAGCCTAGTGAGCATAATTGATCGGCTATTTAATCGAGTAGTGACCAGTGGCGGCATTACCAGTGTAAAAAGATGATGGACATATGGAAATTGATTGCAAAGGAGACACTTAAATAATGCTGTGATATATGTAGACGAGTTATGAAAAGGCTCTACTTAAACACAAATAAATTCACGATCTTCGAGGGAAAAAGAGCCAGCCTAGTTAGTTCAACTAGGCTTCAGTAAAACTATTATATTTTTATTATTTTCAGTTCAGGATAAAATCCATCCCGAACGGGAATCGATCCCGCGACCTGGCGCTTACAAGGCAGAGCGCTAATAGAGAAACAGGATTTTTTTTTCTCACCCATTCCATCATCCGAGGACGCACTCTGATTGTATCGGTTCATCAGATGGTCCGCATTCTTCCGCCCCCCTCCTCCGGCACTCGTGTGTGTCACGTCCGGCGAACTCAAATCCCCCGCACTAATGTTGATATTAGTCAGGGAGCGCAGGGCGTCCACTTCCGTCTGTTGAGCCTGCTTGAATATGATCTCGCTGTTGTAGTAGTCGTTATGGGATTCTTCCCACACGGGAGGGGGCGGGGCGGGGGTGTGGCTTATGATGGTGGGAGGGAGGTTGCCCCCTCCCCCTTCCCGCCCGCTGCCTCCGTTTGGTAACCTGTGGGAGGAGAAGGGGGGTGGTTAGACTTTTAGAGCCAATAGGGATTTATTGGATGAATGTTAGATGGGGAGCTAGGACCTCAAATGCTACGTGGGAAGGTACAAAATTTTTGACCATGGGATGTGATGTGGAAAGTCGCGAAGATAGAATTTGTCAACATCATAACCGTCATCGTTCTAGTTTTAAACCAGGTCGATCTAATGTACACCTATTATTATTATTATGTTAAGGCGGTCTCTTCCTGATCCCTAATGTGCCGCGTCCATTTTAGTTTAGGACTATTGCACTGTAATGTACACCTAACTGAATACATAGATGAGTAGCAAATGACCACGAGACCCTATTCCACAAATATACTCTTCCGGCACTCTTTACCTGCCTCGGTGGTGTAGTGGTCAAGGCGCTCGACTGGTAAACAGGAGGGCGTGGGTTCAATCCCAGCCGAGGTATGTAATTTTAAGGTGTGGCTTATGATGGTGGGAGGGAGGTTGCCCCCTCCCCCTTCCCGCCCGCTGCCTCCGTTTGGTAACCTGTGGGAGGAGAAGGGGAGTGGTTAGACTTTTTGAGCCAATAGGGATTTATTAGATGAAGGTTAGATGGGGAGCTAGGACCTCAAATGCTACGTGGGAAGGTACAAAATTTTTGACCATGGGATGTGATGTGGAAAGTCGCGAACATATAAATTGTCAACATCATAAGCGTCATCGTTCTGGTTCTAAACCAGGTCGAGCTAATGTACACCTAACTGAATACATACATGTGTAGCAAATGACCACGAGACCCTATTCCACGAATGCCTTTGCATTCACCACTCAATTTTTACTCCAGGCTCAGGAAAAACGTCGTGCCGTTTGTCAATATTTTCTGCGCGTGGATTAGAAAATGCGGAGTAGGTAGTACGGAGTGGTTCGTGGGACAGGCCACTGGGCCCTAATTTTTTACAAATATACTTTTCCGGCACTCTTTACCTTGCTTTCTTCTTCTATCTCTCCTTTAATTGAGAGGGGGGAAAAATCTTAAAATCCGCCCCGGGCGGGAATCGAGCCCGCGGCCTAGCGCTTACAAGGCAGACGCACTACCAACTAAGCTAACTAGGCTGGCTCAAATACATCAAATTAGTGAATTTCCAGAGACGATAACACGTTAAATCCACCAGATCCTATTGAACCAACAAAGTTCAACAACGTTACGCATGGTTGGTTTCTGGTTGAGGAACCAGATGGGCAATCGCCTTCGACTTTTCCCGGTCAAACTCAGGCCGGGCGAGGTCAATCTGAAGATTAGCTTGTCACCGAATGGAGAATGCAATACATGAACTACTGCTACTACTGGTGTAACCCTCCCCTATCAGGAGAAAATAAATGGAGAGAGTCTTCAGAATGTCATCAGGATTAATTCAAATTCAATTTTTATTGTATTGTTAATACACATTGATAAGGATGTTTCTTATTAGGAAAGGAGAAACACCCTACAACTCTACATAAATAAAGGAATAGCATTTCTCCAGAAAATCTTCTTCTTTTATCAACTTTATTTTTCAACAATATTTTCATCTTTAAAATAATATAGAAAGTGAGAAAACAATCATCTTTAAAATAATATAGAAAGTGAGAAAACAAACAAACAGACAGACAGACAGAAAAGCAGGGACGGATAAGTATGTCTTTTTTTAGGGAGCCATGTTTTTTTCTTCTTCTTCTTCTTCTTCTTCTTTCACCTACCCATCTATTAATTTGCTACTCTTATCTAGTAATAATTTGCCAGATTCAATAATTTCTCAGTGAGGGTAAAATTATTTTGTTCATTTTGTACATTATGCCTCACTAATTCTCAGAAAATATGTCTGAAATAGCTCACCAATGTCACCAATGAAAGTTGCTAACCACTCCACTGTTTTTTTTTTTTTTTTTAAAATGAAAAACACTTGGAAAACCATATTTTTTTCTTCCTTTCTTTCTTTCTTTACTCTAATAATAAAATAATATCACATCATTAAAATTCGAAAAAAAGTAAATAATAAGAAGGAAGATAAACATTTTCTTAAGAAGAGAAGAAGGAGAAGGAGAAGGAGAAGGAGGAGGAGGAGGAGGCAAGGCAGACGCATTACCAACTAAGCTAACTAGGCTGGCTCAAATACATCAAATTAGTAAATTTCCAGAGACGATAACACGTTAAATCCACCAGATCCTATTGAACCAATAAAGTTCAACAACGTTACGCGTGGTTGGTATCTGGTTGAGGAACCAGATGGGCAATCGCGTTCGACTTTTCCCGGTCAAACTCAGGCCGGGCGAGGTTAATCTGAAGATTAGCTTGTCACCGAATGGAGAATGTAATACATGAACTACTGCTACTACTGGTGTAACCCTCCCCCACCAAGGAGAAAATAAATGGAGAGATTCTTCAGAATGTCATCAGGATTAATTCAAATTCAATTTTTATTGTATTGTTAATAGACATTGATAAGGATGTTTCTTATTAGGAAAGGAGAAACACCCTACAACTCTACATAAAAAAAGGAATAGCATTTCTCCGGAAAATCTTCTTCTTATCAACTTTATTTTTCAACAATATTTTCATCTTAAAAATAATATAGAAACAGACAGACAGAAAAGCAGGGACGGATAAGTATGTCTTTTTTAGGGAGCCATGTTGTTTTTTCTTCTTCTTCTTTTTTCACCTACCCATCTATTAATTTGCTACTCTTATCTAGTAATAATTTACCAGATTCAATAATTTCTCAGTTAGGGTAAAATTATTTTGTTCATTTTGTACATTATGCCTCAATAATTCTCAGAAAATATGTCTGAAATAGCTCACCAATAAAAGTTGCTAACCACTCCACTTTTTTTTTTTTTTTTTTTTTTTTTTTTAATGAAAACCACTTGGAAAACATATTTTTTCTTTCTTTACTTTTTTACTTTCTATTATTTTTCTCTAATAATATCACATCATTAAAATTCGAAAAAAAGTAAATAATAAAAGGAAGATAAACATTTTCTTAAGAAGAGAAGAAGGAGAAGAAGAAGAAGGAGGAGGAGGAAGAGGAGGAGAAGGAGAAGGAGAAGGAGAAGGAAGAGGAGGAGGAGAAGGAGGAGGAGAAGAAGGAGGCGGAGGAGGAGGAGAAGAAAGAGGAAAGAACAAGAAGGACTTTTCGCAAAGTTTTAATATTGATATTTTTTTCAGACTTTTTTTTACCTAGTGGTTGTCATAAAGTTTTGTTTGTTTGTCTGTCGACATTTCTGTTGATCAAACAAACAAGCAATTATATCTACTCGTAAGGGTTTCATCGCCGTTTTGAAACAACAACTGCTACATTAGATTTATCAGTGTCGTAGCATAACCATCCCATAACATGTCCCTCAACAGATGGGCAACAATAACGGAGGACATACTACGGGACAAACATCATCCTTTTTAGTCCGTCCTTCCTTTATTATTATAAATATTACAACATTTCTGTTGATCAAACAAACAAGCAATTATATCTACTCGTAAGGGTTTCATCGCCGTTTTGAAACAACAACTGCTACATTAGATTGATCAGTGTCGTAGCATAACCATCCCATAACATGTCCCTCAACAGATGGGCAACAATAACGGAGGACATACTACGGGACTAACATCATCCTTTTTTATTTACTTATTTTATTATAATTATTATTTTTTTGTTTACAAAATTACTATCGAGAGAAAATAATTAAAATATCTAGCGTTATTTCTATCGTTAAAATTTCATATCTAGCCTTATTTCTAGCGCTAGAGTTTCATTTTAGAAGCGCAACCAGGAGATGAGAAAATCATAAAAGGCAAGGAGTATCTATGTGTCTCTCGGGTTTAATGTTACCCCTGGCAACATGCCAATCCTGTGGTCGGCTTAACCCGTTATTTTTTTTTTTTTACAAAATTATTATCGAGAGAAAAAAAAAATAATAATTAAAATATCTAGCGTTATTTCTATCGTTAAAATTACATATCTAGCCTTATTTCTAGCGCTAAAGTTTCATTTTAGAAGCGCAACCAGGAGATGAGAAAATCATAAAAGGCAAGGAGTATGTGTCTCTCGGGTTTAATGTTACCCCTGGCAACATGCCAATCCTGTGGTCGGGCTTAACCCAAGGTACATAGGTTTTAGTACATCATCAATTAAACTTTTAAATTCAAAGTTCTGCACATTCTGTTATATACAGGGTGTTTAGAAAAGGAGCCACCATGAAAGTTCTGAGAGGTATGCAAACCTATTGGGGGAAAAAGCTTAGAAACGACACAGTGACGAAAAAAAAAGTAAAAATAAAAATAAAAAACTCACACGAAACTCACTCGAAACACCCTGTACTTTTCATATTGTTTTCTTCACATGGCTTGTCAATTGATAGCAATCATTTATTTACAGGGTGGTCAATACCCACCTCCTCAATGGTGGCCGTATAAATCTTCTCTAAGCACCTATCAGAAAGCAATCAATTTGGCCATTTTCCCCTATGATATAATCCGCAATCGGTTTTTATAATGCGAATAATTTTATATTAATTTTTAACATAAATGCATTACGATCTCACTCACGCCAAGGTGATTGAACTTTGATCAGAACACAGAGATTGATTTTTTTATTATTATATATTATTATTGTTTATACACATTCAACCAATAAGCGAGCTGTTGGGCCAGTTGCACAGAATCTCGTTTAATGGTGGATTTGACCAATGACTTAATGGGATATTTCTGGGAGAGTTTTCAATCGTCCAAAAATGAGCTTTTAATCATTAAAGAGCGTTTTTAATGATTCAAAAAGGAGTTTTTAGTGATCCAAAAAGGAGGAGTTTTTAAAAACTCCTGTTTCTATCATTAAAAACTCCTTTTTGATTATTAAAAATTCTTCCATTAGTGAAATTTCTGACTAAGTCATTGGTGAAATCTACCATATGTCAAGTAGATATTTAATTTTAAATTTCAAGTCTCTTCTTGACGTGGACGAAATTCTGTTCAAAGTCGGAGGGTATCAGTTAAGTCTTTTTCGTCTTTCACTTTACCCTTTCCCCGATTTCATTTGGGATCGGAATTTCCCTCTTTAAGTCTCCCAATCCTGCCTCGGTGGTGTAGTGGTCAAGGCGCTCGACTGGTAAAAAAGATGATGGACATATGGAAATTGATTGCAAAGGAGACACTTAAATAATACTGTGATATAGACGAGTTATGAAAAGGCTCTACTTAAACACAAATAAATTCACGATCTTCGAGGGAAAAAGAGCCAACCTAGTTAGTTCAACTAGGCTTCAGTAAAACTATTATATTTTTATTATTTTCAGTTCAGGATAAAATCCATCCCGAACGGGAATCGATCCCGCGACCTAGCGCTTACAAGGCAGAGCACTAATAGAGAAACAGGATTTTTTTTTCTCACCCATTCCATCATCCGAGGACGCACTCTGATTGTACCGGTTCATCAGATGGTCCGCATTCTTCCGCCCCCCTCCTCCGGCACTCGTGTGTGTCACGTCCGGCGAACTCAAATCC
>NW_007383140.1:0-6277 GCF_000475195.1 Diaphorina citri | reverse complement strand
GGACAGACAAACTAAACGTAAAATCGTCGAGTTAAAATGTATCTCTGCACTTCTTTCGTTCTATTATGTTAGGTACTTACGTCTTTCTCTTAGGTGCAGGTAAGTACTAGATAATTAAATAGTAGGTACCTACCTTCTAGAGAAGTCCCGGTACTTATCATACCCTAAATTTAGCACGTTGCAATAAAACAATAAAAATTCTCATTGTATACCTACTACACTATTGACTATTCTATTACAGACATGTCGCTTTTTTTGGGTTGGTAAGTCCTTGACATTATTTTAACCGATAAAATTTGTCTCTTGCAAATATATTCTTAGATAAAGCTTTGTTTGATAGCTCGTATCTTTGTTTACTTGAACACTAAATCAATAACTATCACAACATAGGCGGTAATGTGACACTTGTTTAACAATACAACATGGTGTTTAACAATACAACAGCATACAAAGCGTCACCTATGTCTTTTCCTTCCGCCACAATTCATCGTGAATGTTTTGTTCGAGTTCAGAGCTGACCAAAAATCCAACCGAGCCAAAGTCTTTAAAAAAGAGAGAGGTTTAATAGAGGGAACTGTAACGGCTAAGCTATTATCCTCCCGAAATCCAAGACAGGATAGGAGAAAGTCAGCCGTTCCGTTGAGGATAAAATCCGCCCCGAGCGGCAATCGAACCCGCAGCCTAGAGCTTCGAAAGTCTGAAGTTTACATCAGACTGAGGGGTGCACAATTTGTGCTGTGGGGTCGCCTGTTTGGCTTTGGATTTTTTTTTTTTTTTTTTTTTGATTGAGGTCTTGAGGAGTGGGCCACGGTGGGAAAAACTTTGAGAAGCATTGGCTTAGGCGGTAAAGCACGCCTCTAGTATGTGGCATCAACCTAGTGGGAAAAAACGCGGGCACGGGCCAAAGAACTGATTTAGACCCAAGGTTTGGACACTCCCTGTGTTTATTTACAGGATATATTAGCATCTAACTTCCGGACGTGGGACAAAAGTTAATCCTAGTCCTGGGTACCCTTGTACCTTGTGTTTACTTCACTTGTACCTATCCTATGTCAGTGATTCTCAACCAGGGGTGACGTGGGTTTAACCCAAGGGTGCTGTGAGATTTTCTTGGGGCAAAACTCAAAATCGATAAGGAAAGTAAAAAAATATCCCCCGTGGCCGAATGGGTATTTAGGCTGGAAGACTCGCCTTTAATTCCTGGAATGCCGTTTTTTTCGGCTCTGTACGAGTACTTAAAGGTTGGAGATTGGGGTGAGGACAATTGAGTTAGCTACTTTAATCGAGTAGCGACCAGTGGCGGCATTGCCAGTGTACAAAGATTGATGATAGTAAAGGAGGCACTTAGTAAGTAATGCTGTGATATCTACAAAAGTTCTCTGCCCTTTGCTTTACCACAAAGAATTCATGATTTCATTTTATATTATGGGGGTTTGTCAGGGTACCACCAAAAAGTTTGTTGCTGAAATAAGGGTGTCGCGAACCCAAAAAGGTTAGGAACCACTACTATATGTGTTTATTACATGTTTATTATAGCAGGTACCACAAGGTACTTGGATATTCCAGGTTGTCCCCTTTTATTTCATTGCGTGGACCTTTTGAACCGTGAAAGAGGGGGAGAGAGAGAGGGAGAGGGGGGGGAGAAAGAGAGAGGAAATCGTTTTCACTTTTTTTTTGAAGGAAGGGAGGGGGGGGGGAGAGGGGGGGGAGAAAGAGAGAGGAAATGGTTTTCACTTTTTTTTAACTTTCAGGATTCAAGGTGAATCAAAACTTTGAACTTTGTATTTCCCAGAAAGGGCGGTCTTGTTATTTTGATAAGTATTCTTGGTGAGTACAGGTAGGTCTAGATAACTAGGTACCTAGGTAGGTATTTCTGATTTCAGTACCTACATTATTGCAAATAGTCTCGTAATTACAAGAAAATACCCTGCAGTCAGTAAAAAAAAAAAAAAATCCTGTGATTTTTTCCCCATTTTATGCATACACTTCTGTGTGTCCACTCTATAAATCATGCGACTGCAGTAAAATAATATCATGTAGTTATGGGATGAAAAAAATTAAAATTCAAAATAATGCACAACATCATAAAAAAAGTAGAAAGTTAGAAAAAACGAAGTTCATTCTTGTGCTAAAAACAAGTGCTCGAACAGAAAAAAAAACAACCCTCCGAATTAGGACAGTAATTTAGTTTGACATTTTTTTTTTTTTTTTTGTCATGATAAAAACCGATATCTTTGCCAGATGTTGAGACCCCGTGGCCTGCTGATCCAGGGATCACTGATTCGTGACCCCAAAGCGACATAATTTTCTTCCGTGACTAGGTATATATGAGGAAAATCCGATTTCGAATGTTGAACCTATTGCGAACACTGTCAAACATTAGTTCAAAATATTAACATTGGTCAATGATTTGATGAATGTTGGTTTTCTTTAAAGTAGAAATTTCATTGGAATCATTGGAGCTTTTCATTTCGCGGTTGTCGGATCTCAAGATGTCTGATGTGGTCTGAAGGAAATCGTTGTTGTCTTAAGCACCAAAAGAGGCTGATATCTTCTAATCATAGTACAAAGTACAATACGAGTAGTAAATCTTTCTTATATCTTCAGTCCATTTTAAGGAGAAGCTTTAAGATATAAAAATTCCAGGAAGTAGATTGATTCTTTTGACAATTTCCGCGTGATACGTTTTCATACTGGCGGAAAATCAGTCTAACTTTAGTAAAAAAAAAAAAAGTTGTACCTTGGAACCGCTTTCGCATGACTTCAAGGCATACTATAGTACAGTCAAAATTACATAAAAAAATAACAATGATATAAAAAAATAATAATAATGACATCAATCTCCAATGCCAAAACAATTCGTCGATTTTATTGTTTTACACCTTTTATAACACGGAAAAGATTGATTTCTAACTGAAAATGTTTGAAATGTGTGCTATAAAATCATCAAGGTGAAGACATTATTTTTATCTTTATTGATTTTGTTAGTTGATATTGTTCTGAAGATCACGGTCAACTTATAACTTATAATAATAGGTGGCAGTCAAAACCTCCGAAACGTATAGGATCGTTGCGTGTGTACGCGATATTTGCAAAATATTTCAGTTGTACATGAGTTCACCAAGACCAAATATCGTGCACAAAAGCAACGATCTGTCAAAAGATCAAATTGGGAAACATTTTGTAGCGTTTGTAGGTATATCTCCCTTAATACACAAGTATGTTGAAGTATGTATCTAGGATATGCTGAAAGCTTGTAATTCTACATCTCACATTGTTAAAATCTTCATAGAACTTCACAGGAAGAATGCAGCGGCTGGAAACATTCTGGTAACAAAATATTCAATATTTATACGTGGAGGTATCCAAAAATATCTTCATAACTATTTAATATGCATGGTGTGTTTACTTCTACATTTGGAGAGTTCAAAACACTGAACCTCCATGATTCCATCATAGGCATCATAGCGACTCTTCTCTCAGATCTTGGTCACATAAAACCTATTAATGAAGAAAACGTGTAGCCTCAGACCATTTGAAGATAATGTGTAGACGCTTAACAAACAACATCACACATCAACCATTCTTATCGACAAAGAGATTTCAAAGAGTTTTAGGTACCTACCTGTCTGGAATCCCGCCGACACAATTCTCAAAAGTTTGCTGAAACCCGTTTGACGAAAGTTCCAAAAATAGCCCTATCACTTTTATAGTTTGTCAAAATTATCGTTGGGTGATGTTGTTCCCATATTCTTCCATATGCAGATGATGATAGATAATAAATAATATTATTATCATTACAATAAGTTTCGAATATTCCTCACTAATAACCACCACAAGAAGACCAATCACATTTCCTCCACTAATTTAAAACTTGAAATTAAATTTAGATTATTCGAAATTAAATTATTTGACCACAGAGATCTCGACGTAATTTGCAATCTTAGAAATCACGTCAAGTTATTCATTCTGCGTTACGTGATGTAGCCTGATAATGTTCACCTATAAGTACTCTTACCAACACGTGTTGTTAGTAGGTACGAGTACATAGGTCCTCCCTTTCTCATGGTAAAATGGATTTAACTTTCGATTACTATTTTTACTTTTTTGTGGAAGGTTTTAGTCATTTTAGCTGCCAGTTCTAAGCTACGCCAATACATCAGGACTGTAATGGCAATTCGCCCGTCCACATTACATGTTCATTGCACGGCCATGAGTAGGTATTACTGTGATATCCACAGAATTTGTGAAGAGGCTTTCAGTTTCAAAACACAGACAGTATGATACGATCTTCCTAACAGTAGGCAATGTAGGCATACTAAACTTGCGTTCTACATCTGTTGTGAGAAAATTATCAGCAACATCGAGTTATGAAACTGAGAGAGCGTCTATTAAATTTTATTGATATGTTCTCGTTTTCTATAGCTACTCATAATTACACTCCGCACAGCCTGTGATCTGTGATAGAGAATTTCGAGATATTATACTCAATACTCATGAGTGCAAGCGTTGTTTTCTAATCGCGATGCTCCCGGTTCTCTCGTTTAAGTGTCCTGAGGAAGCAAAGTCTGACATTACTTCACAGTACATACTCCATAATTCCATAATAATTCGGCCTGAAGAGGTTTTAGAGGTGTAGGTTTGAATAATTTGATGACCAGTGGAGGAAATGTCAGGTGGACTGCTGGACAATCACTCAACCGTATTCGAGATGTGATAGAGAAAGATTTGGATGAGTCCAGCAGAAACGAAAACGACACTCAAGAAGGAAATAAAATGATAGAATTTTGACAGTACATACTCCATAATTCCATAATAATTCGGCCTGAAGAGGTTTTAGAGGTGTAGGTTTGAATAATTTGATGACCAGTGGAGGAAGTGTCAGGTGGACAATCACTCAACCGTATTAGAGATGTGATAGAGAAAGATTTGGATGAGTCCAGCAGAAACGAAAACGACACTCAAGAAGGAAATAAAATGATTGAATTTTATATTTGAACAGCCTCCAAGGTTTCAACATGAACCTGCAGTCTGTAGTCTTCGGCCAGTCCAAAAGACCAGGCCTAAATCGTTGAATTTCAAGACAAACCAAAAATTCCCCTGACAAATTCCACCATTTTCCTATCAACACTCATACAACTTACACTACTGTACCTTTGGCTTAAACCAGTTGATGTGGCGGAGTTCCTGGGAGTGCCAACCACAGGAGAAATCTGAATCTATTTGACTTGGGCAGTTGGGCAATGGCTACAACAACAACAACAACAAAATTCCACCATTTTCCTATCAACACTCATACAACTTACACTACTGTACCTTTGGCTTAAACCAGTTGATGTGGCGGAGTTCCTGGGACTGCCAACCACAGGAGAAATCTGAATCTATTTGACTTGGGCAGTTGGGCAATGGCTACAACAACAACGACAATTTTCCGAATTTCTTTGTTCGCCACTGATCACCGCACTGAAGAGCAGCTATTCTATTTGGATCCTATTATGAACAAATAATTATTTAAAGAGTTCATTGTCCATCGGAGCCTAGTAACTTCATATCCGTACAGTGCTTCCTGTATAAGGGGAGAAGGTTTAGGCTACAGCATGTTAATCATGTAAATAGGAGAGAGTACATGCATGAGTACCTACCTTGTAGTTTTACCTGCCAAGAGATGTATGGAATCTGGAAATCGAATGCTTTCATGAAAAAAGTGCTAAAGAGTCAAGAGGGCCACAGAAAGGATTTTAGTGGATGTGCGCAATTCTCATTTTTCCAACAGGGGATTAGAGATTAGGAACTGATCGTTTTTCTCTTTTTAAGCGCGAATAACCGAATATAGTAAAAAATCGACCTACTTGGAAAAGGGAATATACTGTACCAATTTGAAATAATTTTAATAACTGGGAAAAACTTTATTTTAACACGATTAGTGGATGTGCCAAAAAGCACCAACTTTTCTAATGCAGAAGAGCATGTAAGGAATTGATAGTTTCTTCTATGTTATTTTCGGTGTCAAAAGTCCTTAATTTTCTCATGATAAAAAATAAATGGCTATTCTTATGTTTAGTGGATGTGCCAAAGCACCAATATTGCTAAATACAGGATAAGAAATTGGAGCCATAGGTACTTACCTATGGTAGGCACATATTTCATTATCTTGATTTTATAATATAAGATTTTCAGTGATCGCCCCATAAGGAGATATTTAGTGGATGTGTCAAAACCACTGCATACTCGTATATTTTTTTTTTTTTTTTTTTTTTTTTTGGGGACGGCTGAAAAC
>NW_007383139.1:0-6283 GCF_000475195.1 Diaphorina citri | reverse complement strand
GGTTGAATACAGGGTGTTCTGTCAACAATGACACACCTGAAAAATTATGGAAAACAAAATGAAATGGGTATTTACAAAATTACCTAAATCTAAATAGGTATCAGAGTTTGGAAAAAGCGAGATACAGCAGCTTAGGCGTTTATATAAAACATTGAATACCAATCCTACTTTCCAATGGAACACTGAAGTTAAACACCGTTCCGCCAGCCTAGTTAGCTTAGTTGGTAGTGCGTCTGCCTTGTAAGCGCTAGGCCGTGGGTTCGATCCCCGCCCGGCGCGGATTTTCTGGAACTCTGGAACTACATTAGATTCGTGTGGTCTGTGTCGTAGCATGCCCATCTCGCAGTATGCTCCTCATTAGATGGGCGACAAGGGACACAATACTTCCCATTTAGGTGGGTATAAACACAGGATCGGCAGAGTGTAATAATCGAAATCTGAGTGCAATTGAGGAGCTGGGTGCAAAAAGGGCAATAAATGAAAATCATCAAACTGGGATTTTTAACTTTAAAGTTTTCAATTTTTCATCAAAATCCTTGAAAAGTGTGTTTACAAAAAACGCTGTTAACTCATCGAAAAAAAAGTTATCACTGCAGTTCAAACGCTGGAAGATAGAGCGCACCACGTTCTATTCAAAAAACCGTTTTACACAAAAAGGGCAAAAAATCCATATTTCCCTTTTTGCACCCAGCTCCTCAATTTTTGTCGACTCTGGGATTCCAAACCTTCGGACCTCCTAAATGGCAATCAAGCAAGTTACCACTTGACCAACCACTCCATTATGTTTCCATTTGTCCACGGCCCTATAGGCATTATTCCAACGTTTTCAACACAGAAATGACCAGATTCCTTTTCAGATACCACACCGCACACCCTAATGCGTTCTGAGCACACTGTGTCAACAAAGCTGTTCTGTTTGATGTGACGGTGTAGCTTGTTTGTCATTGGATCTCGCGATTTGATTGACAACTATACGTCTGTGTTGCTTTGTATGACTATAATAATTATGTTTGTGATCCTCCAGACTGGTGTTAGATCATCGAATGCAAAATTCATCTCGATAGAATACCCGCTTACCTGGAGAGAATATCTGGTAGGTAGGTTCTTACCAATTTTGCATTTCGCTGTAGGTAGCAATTTATGAAAAACCGGAAAAACGCTCCATGTAACGTAATTTCTAGAGTAGGAACCTTGTTATAACGTAACCTTTTTACAGCATAAATCTCGCTATAGCGTAAATTTTTGTAATTCCCCTTGGATTACGTTATATCGAGGTTCTACTGTGATAAAATTATCCAAAATTATATAATTTACCTCCCCAATCCTCTTTGCTATTAAACGAGAAAAGCTTGTGAAATTTGGGATTGTCTCCACGGGAACTTTGTCTCTCGTTCAGAAGACTTCCCCTATTTTTGAACGCGGTTCAATTCTTACCCCCCTCCCCCTCCCTAACTCTCCCCTATTAGTTCACCTTATTTCCCCTTAGCGGGGGGAAAAAGTCACCTCTGGGTTGAATACAGGGTGTTCTGTCAACAATGACACACCTGAAAAATTATGGAAAACAAAATGAAATGGGTATTTACAAATTTACCTAAATCTAAATAGGTATGAGAGTTTGAAAAAAGCGAGATACAGCAGCTTAGGCGGCTGTTTGTCATTGGATCTCGCGATTTGATTGACAACTACGTCTGTGTTGCTTTGTATGACTATAATAATTATGTTTGGGATCCTCCCTGATGGTTGGATCAGACTGGTGTTAGATCATCGAATGCAAAATTCATGTCGATAGAATACCTGCTTACCTGGAGAGAATATCTGGTAGGTAGTAGGTAGGTTCTTACCAATTTTGCATTTCGCTGTAGGTAGCAATTTATGAAAAACGCTCCATGTAACGATTGTAACGTAATTTCTAGAGTAGGAACCTTGTTTTAACGTAACCTTTTTACAGCATAAATCTCGCTATAGCGTAAATTTTTGTAATTTCCCTTGAATTACGTTATATCGAGGTTCTAATGTAATAAAATTATCCAAAATCATAATTTCCCTCCCCAATCCTCCTTGGTATTAAACGAGAAAAGCTTGTGAAATTTGGAATTGTTTCCACGGGAACTTTGTCTCTCGTTCAGAAGACTTCCCCTATTTTTGAACCCGGTTCAATTCTTATCCCCCTCCCCCTCCCTAACTCTCCCCTATTAGTTCACCTTATTTCCCCTTAGCGGGGGAAAAAGTCATCTCTGGGTTGAATACAGGGTGTTCTGTCAACAATGACACACCTGAAAAATTATGGAAAACAAAATGAAATGGGTAGGTACTTACAAAATTACCTAAATCTAAATACCTAGGTATCGGAGTTTGGAAAAAGCGAGATACAGCAGCTTAGGCGGCTAAAATATAAAATGAATTTTAAAAATTGCCGCCGGGACAGCTATCTCACGTCGTCCGAGCTCATCTCAGCTTTGTTCATAACCACGGCCTTAATCTATCGATCGATAAATCGCGAGTCAAATTGGCCCGGCCTTGAGAGAAACTTTTGAAACCATGCATTTTTTCATACCATGCTTTATCAGCTGTTAAGTTCAGCTGGCCCGGCTTAGTAATTTTTTTCATACCATGCCTTAAAATCAGCTGATTGGTCGCGCCCTCTCCACCGCGCGAAAAATTCAAATGTGAAATAATAATTTTTGTAAAAATTTAAAAAAAATTTGTTTACGACTTTACGAGTCGGAGTTAACATTTTTTTACCAATACAGATTTTTAAGTGATAAGAAGGCGTTTCTGATAAGGATGATAAAGTCTTCTGATAAAGAGTGATAAAGTCAGTCTAGTAGTTAGACCCCCAGAGAGTCCACCTTCCTACTTCTGCCTATTAACCGCATAGTTCTTCATCAAAGCAAGGCCATTTTACCAAGCTAGGTAATTCCAAACTTTAACCTTGCCAGACGAGGATTTCCTTGCACTTTCACTTTTAACCTAGACAGAACTTTGGTATTCGAACTAGTTTGTGATTTTGTTCTGAGTTGTCACTTAGAATGCTGTAAACTCATCGAAAAAAAAGTTATCACTGCAGTTCAAACGCTGGAAGATAGAGCGCACCACGTTCTATTCAAAAAACCGTTCTACACAAAAAGGGCAAAAAATCCATATTTCCCTTTTTGCACCCAGCTCCTCAATTTATTTTTGTCGACTCTGGGATTCCAACCCTCCGGACCTTCTGAATGGCAATCAAGCAAGTTACCGCACTGGACCAACCACTGCATTATATATGTTTCCATTTGTCCACGGCCCTAGGCATTATTCCAACGTTTTCAACACAGAAATGACCAGATTCCTTTTCAGATACCACAAAAAACCGTTTTACGCAAAAAGGGCAAAAAATCCATATTTCCCTTTTTGCACCCAGCTCCTCAATTTTTGTCGACTCTGGGATTCCAAACCTCCGGACCTCCTGAATGGCAATCAAGCAAGTTACCACTGGACCAACCACTGCATTATGTTTCCATTTGTCCACGCGGCCCTAGGCATTATTCCAACGTTTTCAACACAGAAATGACCAGATTCCTTTTCAGATACCACACCCTAAATGAGTTCTGAGCACACTGTGTCAACAAAGCTGTTCTGTTTGATGTGACGGTGTAGCTTGTTTGTCATTTTAGGATTTTAGGGGCCCGAAATGTGCCTGCGGGAGTGGAATATACCTACACCAGTGTATAGCTTGATTTCATTTCCATATTTCGCTGGACAAGTGGACATGAACTATTCCTAGTGGATACTGGTACCTCCACACTAACAGAACTTCATTTCCATGTTTCAGTGGAGACGACATTTTCCTGGTGGATTGTTTGTCATTGGATCTCGCGATTTGATTGACAACTACGTCTGTGTTGCTTTGTATGACTATAATAATTATGTTTGGGATCCTCCCTGGTTGGATCAGACTGGTGTTAGATCATCGAATGCAAAATTCATCTCGATAGAATACCTGCTTACCTGGAGAGAATATATCTGGTAGGTAGTAGGTAGGTTCTTACCAATTTTGCATTTCGCTGTAGGTAGCGATTTATGGCTGCTGTTGTGTCTCATTTCAAAGCTCAGAATTGGGTAAGTAACAAGGGTGGTTGTTTAATTAGATGTGTTCTTTGTGGTTGTTTGTTTGATGTGGATGTGGTTGTTTAATTAGACCATAATCTTTTGGCTGTTCTTTGTTTGATGTAGGTTACTGCTGTTGTGTCTCATTTCAAAGCTCAGAATTGGGTAAGTAACAAGGGTGGTTGTTTAATTAGATGTGTTCTTTGTGGTTGTTTGTTCGATGTGGATGTGGTTGTTTAATTAGACCATAATCTTTGGGCTGTTCTTTGTTTGATGTAGGTTAAAAAAAAAATTACATCATTGTAGAGCCCTGAAGGTCTTTAGGGTATTACCCTCCATTTGGTGACAAGGTACCCACCTTTTAATATTAACCTCACCCAGCCTGAGTGGGACTGGAAAGTTGGCTGTAGGAGTAGGTATGTGGTTGCCCAGATGTTCACACATCTGAAAATCATTGTCTTACTGGCTGTTTTTTTATTATCTATTTTTTTTTCAAGAGTTCCTCCTTCATTCTCATGACTTGAGGCATATTCTTGTTTGGATACAGTGTTCTGAACATCACACAACATTGTTAATGCTGTGTTTTAAATCTTTGTCTTTTACTCATTTCACTAACAAAATCACATTACCTACAATTTTTTCTGTTTCAGTGGGTTGGAAGCATTGATTTAAATCCCAATGATCAAGCCTTTCACTAAATTTTGTTTAGTTTGAGATAATGGTCAAGTACTATATCATACATATTTCTGGACATGGTCTTCACTTGACTGGAGTGGAAAAGTGAAGACCATGTCCAGAAATATGAAATATGTATCATTCCACTACTTACAAAATCACATTACTTACCTACAATTTTTCTGTTTCAGTGGGTTGGAAGCATTGATTTAAATCCCAATGATCAAGCTGATGCCAACATCATTGTCAACAAAGATGATGCTTGGTTAGAACAGGTAAACTTATATGAATACAGTAATGGGCCCATTGTTGAGCAGACCAAGTATTGGTTCTTGTCGACCACTAATATGTACTGTACTCATAATACCAATTCCATTCAGTTGGGTAAAAAGATACGGGTTAGTTTATCATTACCATCTAGCACTGTGATTGGTGCTCGAGTTATGTCCACCTGTGCAAATGTGCGGGGCTTTGTCTGTCTTGTTCACTGGTATGTCCTGTATTAGAATTAAAACCATTGGGCTACTTCAAGTTTCTTCTAAAAGTTATTTGGAAAGAAGCACAATAATTGGTCCCATTGGTAATGCTCTTGTTTGCCTTGCAGAAAGTCTGGGGTTCAATTCTAGAGATGTCTTTTGTTGCTGGTCAGAGTGGGGTCTCTTTCTAGCCTTATAACTTGGGATGTATAATTAGGTACTTCAGGTGAATGTGGTGTAAAATACTCAACAGTAAAATTATTGTCCTAAAGGTGTACAGGTGATTGTTTCCAGAGAACTGAGAGTTCTTATTTACTTTTTTGCTCTAAATGAAATCTTGGTTTTGATAAATTTTCAGTTTTTGTTTGTTCTGTTCAATTTCTGTGGTCACTCAACACAAAAAAGTCCTTTGTATTGTATGTCCTTATCTTCTTTCAATGCTCAAGTGTCTGTAAATATTTATGGGAGGTTTTGGGGGTCTATTTTTTTTTATCTTTCCAAAAGAAAGCATGCCACCTTAATCCTTTACTTATCCTGGTAAGTAGGTAAGTATCTCTACTGTCATTGTCTTAGTACCCAGGTATCTGAGTCTTGTCCTCAAGAAAGATATTGTTTATCATTGTGCTGTTTTTATGTAAATCTTCTTTTTAAATAAACATAGACATCATTGAGTATGCCCTCTTAGAACATTTTACAAATCTATTGATTTTTTTATTATTATTATTGAGGTTAATAGGACATTGTTGGTCCCAATTGATGTAAAAATGAATAGGTTGTTCGATGTGGATGTGGTTGTTTAATTAGACCATAATCTTTGGGCTGTTCTTTGTTTGATGTAGGTTAACATCAAACAAGGGGGCACGGTTGGTCCAGTGGTAATGCACTTGCTTGCCATGCAGAAGGTCCCGGGTTCTTATCCCACCATTGACAAAAATTTGTACTTGTTTTTTGATTGCAAATATTTCAATGGGTTACTTTGTGGTGTTCTCGTGTTGACCCAGCACCTAAATGGGAAGTATTGTGTCTCTTCTCGCCCATCTGATGAG
>NW_007383138.1:10911-12274 GCF_000475195.1 Diaphorina citri | reverse complement strand
GGCGAGAGGGGGCAAGATTTGACTAGCGATGCTCGAGCTGTTCGAACTACAACTGGAGGGAGTTCCTGAACAGAAAATAAACAATACAGTCTATTAGAAACATGGACAAGGGAGTTCCCATAGAGAGTAAAGGTCATTAGAAACGTAGCGTAGCGTAGGTCGGGATATTTTTACCGAAATTCCCTTTCAGGGATGAGCTATTTTCGGCAAAAGTAACACCTTTGGGCCGGGGTTGTGTTTGTTGCTTTCAGGTCCAAATATTTTTAGTCCGTCCTTCCTTTATTATTACAATAGTAATAAAAAGGTACAAGTTACGTTTATTGGGTTGTGATTTTGAATTTTTCGGCTAGGATTAGATCATTAGACCGTTGATATGAATAGGTAATCTGTTCCTGTGATGTGCCACAGACTAATTTTGGAAGGAAAGAGGGGAGATTGTACAAAATCAATACCAAAACCGGCTAAAATAGACACACTAAAAAACTGCTTTCTAACGCTACATAATAGGTACAACATTACGACATACCCATATTACACATTTAAACTAAACAAAAGCACAAATTCGCTAGGATTGAAACAAAGAATTCATAGCGAACTCCAAAATTCCAACTTCAGTCCAGGTTCTCTAGTTTTACTGTGTCGATTTTTTACGCAAAACAATTTAACAAAGTTTAGGTACTCCAATTTAGCCGTGTTTAATTTTTCCGCAAAACAAACTGTGCAATTTTTCTCCCCGATCTTGTTACAAACAGGTAGGGAATGTCACTGACGGAACATTCAACATTAGGGGGCCACATGTTTATTCAAGTGCACAGCACGCCAGACTATCAATACAGGCAACTAGGTACAGCTTATTAGAAGTTAATATAGAACCTACATACATATTTATTACAAGTAGGTACCTAACTACCTATCAATACATGAATATAGGTATACAATGGTACATAGGTAAGTAGGTACACTACCTAAGGTATAGCTTATTAGAAGCTAATAACTTACATAGATAATTCATACAAGTAGGTATACCTAACTAACAAACTACCTACCTATCTACATACATTGTAAGCGTGATATACCTACATTACCTACAAGACTGAGACGGGGAATAAGTACATCACATGTAGGGAGATACGAATAGTAATATGTAATGGGTAGGGGTACACCTATACTGTTTCTCATTAGAGAGGGCAGTTTCGGAGAAAAGGCGGCTGAATACGTCCAGGCCGTATCCAGAATTTTGTCGAAGGGGGGACCCGGGCCCCCTCGGCCCCCCCTAAATACGGCCCTGAATACGTCGTTATTCTGATGTAGCCACAAAAGAGCGAGAGAGAGAGAGAGAGACAGAGAGAGAGAGAGAGAGAGA
>NW_007383138.1:0-7970 GCF_000475195.1 Diaphorina citri | reverse complement strand
ACTTACAAGATTAGCTTAAGATCTATTTCATGGATACTTTGTATGTTCTAGATCTAGAACGTGAGATGTATATTATGTCGGTGCTCGGTATGCAAAGACTCAAATTGTTGCGAAAAGATTCGTTTTCCTATCACCCCAAACACAAAACATGAATTTCGAAGGCGCCAACATCGCCAGCTTTTCAAAATTACCATCAAAAGTCGACACGAAAAAGACAACACAAATAAATATGAACAACAAGTTCAAGTTTTGATTATTCAGTATTAAAAATAAGATTGCGAGGGAGAGAGGGGGGCCACAGCTTCCATCTCAAAGCTCATTGCTGGCTACCGAAGTCTTGGCTTTATTCTTCCTATGAACGCGGATGCAAATGCTTCCTCTAATCTTACGAAGTAAGTCGATGATGTCGGGCGTGCTCATTGTTTCCACACTTTCATCGTTTACCTGGAAATCAGAATGAGAGGGAATTGGTCAAGAGATTTCAAGGGATGAACTACTTCTATGGCCCGTTTTTCCTTTCCTTTCCAAAAAGTATTTATTGTTTCACTTAGTCCTCACACCGATAATCCCAACTCAACAGAGCAGAAAAAATCCCCATTGTAAATTGCCATACAGTGGTCACTATACTAGCTTGGCACACAAGAGGTTCACTTAGTGCACGTCCACAACGGAAAATACTATGTATGTTTAATTTCTTCATTTTCTTCGGGGGTCGGTATTATGGTCGGAGCTAAGGTCAAAGCTCCTTTGAGCAAGCTTATATTCATTAGCATGGTCTGTTCATTTTGTCTTGGGTCGGTACTATACTAGGCTATGGCCAATGGTCGGTTCTCCGTTGTGGTCGCCTACTTACCATAACAATCTGGTCTCCTACTTTCAGTCTGCCGTCTCTACTTGCTACACTATCGGAATGGATAGCACTAATCACAGTGGAAGCGTTTGGTCCCTCGTTCAGACTGAAACCCAGCCGACTATTCCAACCCCGGTTCAGCTCGACGACCACGATTTGCTGAAAGCACACCAGAAAAATGGGAATTAATACCTACTCAAACTTAAAGAACACACTTTGCTGAAAACATGCCAAACAATTGGGTTAATTAGTATCTACTCAAACCACCTAACCAACAACCACCCACGGTTTGCTGAAATCACACCAAGAAATGAGGAAAATCAAATACTTGGGTACCGAGAACCATTTAACCAGTTTTTTTAGAGAGGTTCAATGGATCCCAAAATCCAAGAAAGAGGGAGGACAGGATAGGAGAAAGTCAGCCGTTCCGAGAACGAACCTCTGTTTAGGATAAAGTTCGTCCCGGGTGAGAATCCCGCGACCTAGCGCTTACAAGGCAGACCCTCCGGACCTGCTACCCTCTTCTTCTTGGAGTACCTATCCGTGACGAATGTTGGCGATCATCATGGCAATCTTTACTTTATTCACGGCATTTCGAAATGGTTCAGGGGAAGTGCAACCCTCTAGACTGGCTAATTTGTGTTTTAATAATAGTGAATGTTTCTACTTACTTCATCTCCGTTCGAGCTGACAGAGAAAGCTAGAGGAGGTTTAATCTTGTCCATATGTTCTTCTGATTCGTCCGGAGAGAACACTACTCCTTTCCATTTGAGAAGTCCTTTGCTACCCTCTACGGGGGGAGGGGACAACATGGCTGGTAGATCTGGGATGGAAGCACCACCATTTTCCAGCTTCGTCTGAAATGAAACAGCAATAGGTACATGAATTAAAGTATTGAGATAAAGGGACATGTCCTAAATAAAGCACTATTAGTCTAAATAAAGCACTATTAGCCTAAATAAAGCACTATTAGTCAATGACGATAGGAGGACAGAACGTTGTTGGACACCAGTTCCCATAGTTCACTGAAGTTAAGGAACGTTCCGTGTGGTTGGTCTCTTCAGCAATCGGTTGCTGATGGCTTTTCCCGACCCCACTCAGGCTGGTGAGTGGTGAGGTTAATGTGAGTAGACGGGTAGCTTGTCATGGAATGGAGGGTAAAACCCCCGTCACTACAGACCATAGCAGTTATACTCGTACGATAAGGAAAGAAAGAAAGAGGAAAGAATGTTTTGGTTCTTTGAATCTCTTACCTCTGACTTCTTGGACGACACAGGAATGGTTGACTGGTACGACGGATTGCCATGTTGAAATCCCTGGTGTTCTGAGCCCATGGGAGGCATAGACGTCGGTTCATGCTCGGAAGTGTACATATCAGGCTCGTCTTTGGGAACATAGATAGGGGGATGAGGGTAGGATTTAGTCGAGTCTAAGGATTTGGACAGATCCAGACTGGCTTTGTAAGGATCATCCGTGTCCTTGACTAAGAAATAGGGCGGACTTTTAGGTTCCTGGGAGAAGAGGGGAGGCATGGAGACAGGCTCCTGGGAGTGATGCAGGGGAGGGGGAGAGGAGGGGAGGGCGGGAGGGAGAGAGGCAGGCTCGTCGGAGAGGGAGGGAGGAGGAGGAGGGAGGCGAGAGGGGGCAAGATTTGACTAGCGATGCTCGAAGCTGTTCGAACTACAACTGGAGGGAGTTCCTGAACAGAAAATGAAGAATACAGTTTATTAGAAACATGTACCAGGGAGTTCCCAATAGGAGAAGAAAATAGAGAGTAAATTCATTGAAGACGGTATTGTAGACGTAGTAGGTATTTTTTTTACCGAAATTTCTCCTTTTGCAGGATGATCTATTCGGGCAAAAAGTAACTACTTTGGCCGGGGTTGTGGTTTGTTGCTTGTTAGTTGCAAATATCCATTTTAAGCAGTATAAGTAGGGTACAAGACAAGTTACGGTTTTATATTGGGTTGTATATTGAACTTTTTCGGCTAGATTTAGATCATTAAGACCGTGAATGAATATAGGTAATCTGTTCTGGGTGAATGTGCACAGACTGTAATTTGGGAGGAAAGAGGGGGAGATTGTACAAAAATCAATACCAAACCGGCTTAAATTAGACACACTAAAAAACTGCTTTCTAACGCTACATTAATAGGATACCGTACCATTACGACCATTACCCATATTACACACATTTCCTAAAACTAAACCAAAAAGCACAATATTCGACTAGGATTGAAACAAAAGAATTCATAGCAAACTCCAAAATTCCAACTTCAGTCCAGTTCTCCAGGTTTTACAGTGTCCATTTCTTACGCAAAACAATCAACAAAGTCTTAAGTACCTCCAACTAGCCGCGTTTAATTTTTCCGCGCAAAGACAAACTGCTTGCAATTTGGTTCTCCCGACTCCTTGTTACAAACACAGGTAGGGAATGTCACTGACGGAACATGTCAACATTCAGGGGCCACATGTTATCAAGTCGACAGTCCACATGTTTATCAAGTGCACAGCACGCCAGACTATCAATTACAGGCAAACTATCGGTACCAGTCTTATTAGAATGTTCTCGTAATTTATCCTACATACCTAGTGTGTAATTACAAGTAGGTTACCTAGACTACGCTATCAAACATGAATATAGTATACAAATTGGTACATAGGTAAGTAGGGTACACTACCCTAAGGTATAAGGGCTTATTAGAAGCTAATAACCTCTACATAGATAGATTACATACAACCCCGTATACCTAACTACAAAACTACCCTACCCTACTGCCTACCATAGCCATCTGGGCGTGATATACACTACTGTTACCTACAAGACTGAGACGGGGGAATAAGTTACAATCACATGATAGGGAGATACTGGAATAGTAATATGTAATGTGGTAGAGGTTCACCCTATACTGTTTCTCATTGAGAGGGCAGTTTCGGAGAAAAGGCGGGCTGAATACGTCCAGGGCCGTATCCAGAATTTTGCGGAAGGGGGGGGCGGGCCCCTCAACCCCCCCCTAAATACGGCCCTGGAAAAAGAGAGAGAGAGAGAGAGAGAGAGAGAGAGAGAGAGAGAGAGAGAGAGAGGGGGGTTTGATATAGGAAACTGAAACCACTAAGGTCTTATCGTCTCAAATCCAAAGAAACATGGAAGGACAAGATAGAAGACTATTATCCGTTCCGAGGACGAACCTTATAAAATTCGCCCCGGGCGGGAATGGAACAGCGGGACCTACCGCTTAAAAGACAGGCGCGCTACCCTCCAAGATAACTAGGCTGGCGTGTGGCGTATTAATCAGATTAATCTTTGTCATTAATCAGATTTAGCAAGAATTTTTAATTCGTTCCACTGAGTCCCATAAGTGGCCTTAGTAAAACACTGCCCTCTTTGGTTGGAAATAGCATAGTGTAGAAAACAATAGGTATTGGTGGTGAAGATACACTTTGCGTTATCACATTAACAAACACGAGTTTATGACAGTCAAGTGTTCTAACTGATAAGCTATGTATTGTATGTCGGTACCTAATATTAGACTCGTATAAGTGCCTACAACTACATATCTATTTTCATTGTACATATAAATGACTATACCTATCAATTCTCACTGATTAGTTCAATGTATAATATTCGATCCTGAAGAAGAGAGAGGGAAAGAGAGAAAGAGAGAGCGAAGGTTGAGTGCGAAGGGCATCCCACTCGGAAAATTTTGTTTGGCCAAAACCAGTTGGCCTCAAAGCGATCACTCTAAAGCTGAATGAGAGGCCGACGACAAACGCTGACCCCATCTGAACATGGGAAAAGGCGAAGAAGAAGAGCAAGAATTTTTAATTCGTTCCACTGAGTCCCATATGTGGCCTTAGTAAAACACTGTCTTCTTTGGTTGGAAATAGCATAGTGTAGAAAACAATAGGTATTTGTGGTGAAGATACACTTTGCGTTATCACATTAACAAACACGAGTTTATGACAGTCAAGTGTTCTAACTGATAAGCTATGTATTCTATGTCGGTATCTAATATTAGTATAAGTGCCTATATCTAACTATTCTCATTGTATAAGTGACTATACCTATCTATTCTTATTGATTAGTTCAATGTATGATATTCGATCCTGAAGAAGAGAGAGGGAGAGAGACGGAAAGAGAGAAAGAGAGAGAGGGAGTGGGGGGAGAGTGAAACAAAGAGATGGAAAAAGGGAAAGAGAGAACTTAAGAGAGGGGAAGGTAGAGAGAGAACGAATAGAGAAAGGGGTGCAAAAGTGAAAGAGAGATCCTTCCCATTAAAGGAGAAAACGAAAGAGAGGGAGAGAGATGAAGAAGGAAAGAGAGAAAAAAGAGAGAGAGAGAGAAAGAGAAAATAGGGAGAGAGATAGCACACTTACCTGTATCACTCTCAGGACTAGAGAATTGGTATCGGGTTTTCTTCTCTCCATTGTTGAAATCCAGAGAGTCAGGTCTAGTAGGGGACAATACTCGGGAGTCATGGTTTTCTGAAAAAATGAAAGAAGACCATGATGTAGAGAGGTGAAAAAATTAGAAAATAATCATCATTAATGAGACCTATACGAGTGAAAATACGAGGTCTAACAATAAAGTTTCTGGAATACCCCCATAGCTCCGCGCCCAATGCTCACATATCAACCAAATCTTTTAGGAATGAACCTTGATCTTTCATTTTAAAATATCTTCTTAGATAAATACTCAAATGCCCATTAACACACTTTGCTGAAAACATGCCAAACAATTGGGTTAATTAGTAGCTACTCAAACCACCTAACCAACAACCACCTCAAACCACCCACGGTTTGCTGAAATCACACCAAGAAATGAGGAAAATCAAATACTTGGGTACCGAGAACCATTTAACCAGTTTTTTTAGAGAGGTTCAATGGATCCCAAAATC
The DNA here is from genome assembly GCF_000475195.1 of Diaphorina citri. Lineage (NCBI taxonomy): Eukaryota > Metazoa > Arthropoda > Insecta > Hemiptera > Psyllidae > Diaphorina > Diaphorina citri. Next base: position 2,222 of record NW_007383138.1, on the reverse strand, counting down.
CAAGAAAGAGGGAGGACAGGATAGGAGAAAGTCAGCCGTTCCGAGAACGAACCTCTGTTTAGGATAAAGTTCGTCCCGGGTGAGAATCCCGCGACCTAGCGCTTACAAGGCAGACCCTCCGGACCTGCTACCCTCTTCTTCTTGGAGTACCTATCCGTGACGAATGTTGGCGATCATCATGGCAATCTTTACTTTATTCACGGCATTTCGAAATGGTTCAGGGGAATGCCCATTACTCCCACCACTTTGTAGAATCGCATAGGACTTAAAGTCCCTTTTCTCCAGCAGTAGGCTACTACTATTACTGTGGTCGAATTCTCAAATTATATTGAGGATAAAATTCCATACTTCGGCTGGGATTGAACCCACGCCCTCCTATTTACCAGGCGAAGTTTATCAAAAAAGAGTTTGCAGAAAACTCAGTTTTAAATTTTGCGAGCTACAAATTGTCCTAGGCCCCAGGGGATGTTTATTGACGAATGTCATTTTTTTTTCTACTCACGATTATTTTGATCAGAAGAAGCCTTGAGCTTCCGACAGCGGGGAGATGAGGAACGACTAGAATTTGTTGACGGCTGAGGAGACAGTTTCTTGACGGCTAAATCACTCAGCATGTCCATAGCTTCCTTCCTGTAAAACAAAGAGACAATCCAGGAACTTTTAGACTAGAAGGATAACTGATATGAAAGGGTTTTGGTGGCGATAAGGGTTTTGGATTCTAAATATTTTCATCGCCACCCTGGGCGCCGGCGCCGCCAACATCGGCTACATTATGCCGGCCACTCACACTCAGACCGTCAAAACGTATGAGGCGGAAAGAGCTTTAGACAACGGTCTCTCACACGGACCAAGGTCTCAAGCTTTTTCGGCCCCACACACGTTTCGACTGTCTGACGGTCGATTTGAGCACGAGTGGAGGACATTAGATTCATGCGGTCTGTGTCGTCACCTCATAACATGTCCCTCATCAGATGGTCAATAAGAAATATAATACAGGAACATTTCCATTTAGGTACTGGTTCAACTCTATTTGTGGGCCCTACAAATCTAATCTCTGACCTCCGGCATGACAAGCAACCGAGTGGACCACTGGACCAACCGTGCTCCTAATGTCACCACAAAAATTAGAGATTAAGAAGTGCGGGAGCGCCCCACCAAGGCAAAAAAGCTCAACTTACCACATGGGTAACCAAGTAGATATGGGTTTGATTACTTACCTCAGGATAGGTTTGATTTGCTTGTGCTGTCGGGAAGGGGACAGGGCGGTAACTGGGGTCTGAGTGGCGTCCCTATACAATCTGAGCCGCACATCATCACCGCACTGCCGCAGGAACTTGACAGCATCCTCATGCGTCATCTCAGACATTTCTACTCCGTTCACCTGGAACATATCAATCAGTCAAATCATTTTCTAGGAGAAGAGGGTACAGGGGTTAGGGCGTTGCAGCACTTATGAAACAAATGGAACCTGCCTGGCATTAGAGATGCGCTATTAACCTGCCTGGTATTAGAGATAAAACAAAACAACGACACTATCTTGAAGCACATCAAGGCTTCTAGGTACTTGGAAAACATTAAATACAAGATTCTCATTAGACGAGAGATCCAAAACATTTATGTTCAAACATAAAGCAAAATAATTAAGAGACTCATTATACCAGACGATCTCAGGGGCGGCCTAATAGATTCCTAGAAGCAACCTGAAGGATGCTTGCTAACTAGTAGTACCTACAGTAAACTTTAAAACTCACTCAGAATAAGGAGCCGTAAGGGGCCACTGAAGGGCCAATTCGGTCAAAAATCTAGTGAGAGAATATGCTTTAGGTGCTGACAAACCGTTCAAAAGTTATGGTGGAAAACGTAGACGGCAGAACATAGACCGTTAAAACCTAGGACACACTTCGAGACACTAATCATTAGGATGACAACAAACATTCAGAGGATCTTAACAAACAGGTATACGAGTAATCTGTGCCTGTTCCCATCCAAAAGCAAAGAGAACAAACATACGGTCCTTGCAAAAATGTCCTGTGTAAATTCCGGATAAAACACCGACATCGAAGTGCTTCCCGTAGCGTAGGTAGATGCCGAGTATGTGGTAGCAAAACATACCTAGTCTGAACAGATTCTTTGTTTTTCACAAAAACAAAGAGGAAAAAAAATTCTTATGCAAAAGCCGCAACAAAGTGAAGTGGTAGGCAAGAGGAAAGAGAAGAAAAGGT
>NW_007383137.1:0-6449 GCF_000475195.1 Diaphorina citri | reverse complement strand
TAGTTGACATGTTTGAAATGTGAGCTGTCGAAATGTGTTCGTAAAAAAATTGGTATAAATAAGTGTAAATATGGACAAGAGAGAGAGAGCGCAAGATTGCAGAATAATATTCAAATACTTAGGTGCCTAGAAAAGTAAGTAGTATGTACCTACAATCTAATCATGATAAGACGAAGGATATACCCCCTACGTGTGAGATGTTTCGAGCATTAGAACGTTAATTGTCAGTAGATACCTACTTACAATGACGTACCTACCTGAATAGGTACTTGATTAATTATTATTAAAATATTAATTAGAACTTCGCGGTAGGTATAGGTACGCCGTACGCATCGCTTTTCAAGTAGGTATCCAAAATTAAGGTTGTATCGGGCTGTTCTAAGATGGGATTGCCTGAAATCCTTAAGAGATAAGGATCGTTTTCTGGACAGCTGCCTTTCTCCGATTCTGTCCCACTCTCTTCCATTTCGGGACGATAAGGCCTCCGTTGTTACAGTTCCTAATGTTCCTATCAAACGTCTTCGAAAAATTAAATCTTAACTTTTCAATTCCGTCCTAATCCGTCTTGATAAGCCCCAGCCTAAGACCAAAGCCTGCCACATCACATAAAGACTAACACCCGCCTACCTGGGACATGGTCACCACCAAAGCAGATTTCCATGACACAACTATAGGAGGTACACACCCATTTCGATCCATGTTCTTCGCCAATGGAGAACCTAATAAACTCCGCAAAACCCTGCGGCCACCTTGAACCGAAGACTGGAAGATGAACTGGCAGAGAAGGAGGAGGAGAAAAAGATGAAGAATAAGAAAAGGGAAAAGAAGAAGAAGTCGAGGAAGGGGAGAAGGAAGTGAAAGAAGAAGAAGAAGAATAATAAGAAGAAGCAAAATCTGTGCTAAAAGCCATCAGCGATTATTTACCATATTTTATTATTATTATCATTTGTACTTATATGAAAATGATATTTCTTTTATTGGACCATAAATAAAAGAAATTTCAATATTTTCAATTCGTTGAATATCTTGGGGACTTGTGCTCGGGTATGTGCGATTTCTTTGCTTCCCCTTCATCTGATTAATAAGTTGCTGACATGGAAGCTTTAGACATTTACTAGTCAGATAGGTTTTTGAAGTGGATCAATAGATAGTTAGGTATATCTTGGAGAAAATGGTATACTTAGATAGAGGTAACCTAATACCTATTTTCACCAGTATTTAAGAAATTTTCAAAGCAATTTGCAAAATAAAATCAAAATAATGTGTACCAAAAGCAAAGAATTGTGCAGTATAAGATACCTGTGTGAAGGCGTGGGCTAATCTTTTACGTGGTCGATTCTCAATATAATAATACGTAGGTATTTGCTGAACATCTTCTATGTATGAGTGCCATATTATAATCAGCAAGTTTATGGCACATCTAATACCCATTCATTGGAGCAGAAGGACAAGGAAATTTGGTTCAGTACAATTAATTGATTTTTTTTTTTTTTTTTTTTTTTGCAAAGCTCACCTAGCTTGAAATACCTTACTTAGATTAAAGTAGCTAGCTCTGGTAGGTACACCTATTTTTATATTTACCTATTTTACTTCTACAGAACTATAGTTATATGCACTTAGATAGGAAAGTATTGCCGACCCCAAATTAAATTTTTGAAATAGGGCAAAGTGAAAGAAGAAGATATGGAGGTATTTAGGGAATCACCTACCTTGTTTAATCGTACCTAATATTTCTGCTAGTTCAAGTTAGTTGTTGTGTGGCTAAATTAGGTAACATTCTACAAGGCTCAAATTACAAAGTCCTTTATGTCAGCTTAAGACCCAAGATATAAACAGACCCTCGGTTGTGTCACAGTTTTGATGTGTTAACACCATTTTGAATGTTAGGTGACAACACGTGCGTAAGGGTGCTTCCGGATTTCATTAATATTTCTCATTTCTGCATTTCAACCTAAAAAAAAAAAAAAACCAACCAATTAAAAAATTCTTTTAATGTCTCCAATCCCAAGACATAAAAAATGTTCTTAAGCTGATCAGTTGGAATGAAACGGTTCCAAAAAAGGTTGAGCTTCCGATGCTAAGACATTGTAGAAGAATTATGAATGTAGACATTTTGTAAAAAAAAAATGATGATATGACTTAAAAATTCGTCGTGGATGAAGGTCGCCGGATATTGCAGAATAAGAAGTCAAAACTCTTCCCAAGATTATGAAACCTTACTATCAATCTTCAAAAGATGCTGACTTGAATCGAAGTTTGGTACTACGAGTTCAAGTCAATAATAAAATTTAGCATTAAATGTTTTAATGTTCCTCTTTAGCAGAATACTTTGCAATTTTACTGTTGTTTGATGATAATCGATACACTCTTAATTGGGGAATGGATAATATTTTTGACAAGCATAACACATTATTTTTAAAATTTCTTTTTTGTGCTTGCTGTTCAGCAGCAAGTTGCTTTCTTCCACGGATAAGTCATATGATTAAGCAAAAAAGGAACAATCAAAGCGAAAGTTGAGGGTGCAACCACCTCCTCCTTTCCGTCCTCCTGAACTTTAGCTGACGAAGCACCCTGTACTATGATTGAGGACAACCCCGCACCCTCAGTTTTTTTCCACCTAGGCGGGACGCGCCGGTGCCTGGGTGCGTCAAATCAAGAGCGCGTTTGTGTCAGAAACAGCCCGCTGGTCATCGCATTGTCCAGTCAGGTAAAGGTCATTGTTAACACGACCCTCTACAATGTTTATTAATTTTCCTAGCGCTTTCGGTATGTTTCATTTCGCCTAACATCGATCTACAACGCGCCGTGTATCATGGTCCATAGATTGGTTGCTAGGTAACATTCGTGATTGTGTATTCTTGGGTTCTGATAGTTGATGTTCTTCTTTATTTTTGATCTTCTAAACCTTTGACTTTTTTCCAGAGGAACCTAGGTTAAATTACACCTAGGGTACCTACAATCATATGACCTTTGTACCTTTTACTTTACCTACAGTTTTCAGTTTACAGAAAGCTTCTGAGTTGTTTGGATCTACGCTTCTCAAGATTAGTCAAAGATAAAATGCGACTTGCATCTCCTTAATATCCAAAATCTACACCACCCATCATTATGAGCGCACTTCCATCTTCGTCATTCTCCGGTTATTGTTCAGTTTTGTTGTATTTTATCAACATATTGCTTCATAAACACCACAACGTTAGGACATGATGGTTGTCGATAAACACCCACAAAACACTTTCTCTGTTCCCACGCGGCGTCACCAATCTATTTGGCCGGCGGGTTGAGAGTATACCAGTACACTAATGTGCAAAAAAATGGGCAAAGTATTAATCTGCTAGTTATACGTCCCCAAATCCGAAGAGAGATGGAAGACAGGATAATAGGAGAAAGCCAGCCTTTCGAGAACGTAGACTTTCTCTTCAGCGACAAAAGATAACGTGTACACGTATTTAAAACAATCAGAAATTTATTGGAAATTAAAATTGAATCGGCAGCAAAAGAACCATCATAAGGGGAATCGCCTTAAATGGATGGAACTTCCTGCCTTACCTGCTGTCAAATTGTCCTTCATTTTTTGCAGATGAGTGTACACAAATGGCTTACCATCTTGCATAGATAGATGCCAGTTTGCCCAGTGTTATTAATAGCTACTTAAATCCTGTGGAAGTTTCAGCTGAACATTTTTCGTTACATGAGCTGCTGATGGTTTTTGCCCAGAGCTGGTGGCGCAGTGCTGGCTCATTGCTACTCCATTAATCATTCAACATCTTCATATCTTCGTTCTGAATTGGTTCAGGGTTTCTTAACCTTCGACAATTGTTACATCTTTGTAAACCTTGCCCCATGTTGAAATTTGATTAAAATGTTCATGACAAAGTAAATTTAGTGACTATAGTTTTGTGTGCCATTGAACTTCAGAGGGTCTTTTTTCCTCAAGTATATAAGTATATTTACAGTTCTCTGAACTTCTAGTTACCATATTGTCAACCAGAGATATTGATAATTATTTCCATGGAAATGAGCGAAACCATGACCAGCTTATAACACACACATGAAAGAATGCGGTTGTTCAAACACACACATCAGACATCATCCTTTTCAAGCAGGGTTTCTTTTGAAATAATCAACTTTCATCGCTCAAATAAGGTATGTATCGATGAACCAGAACTGTTTATCCGGTATGGATTATTGGTTTATTATTATTGGGTCTCTATCCCTACTTGGTTGGTCAGATGGTTTTCAAAGAAGCATAAGTCTATGAATTCTTGAACTACCTATGGGCAGTAATTCATTTTATTGAGTTTTTATCAATGTGTACTAACAGTGATCTCGAGTAAAACCAGGTAAAACATTGTTCAACAAGTGAGCGCGATTAGAGAAATTGGCAATGGAAGAACATCAGTTGGCAGGGCCGTATCATTCACCATTGCTGATGCGTGAAAACAGATTTCTGAATCTCAGTTTCTCTCCTGAGAACCACTGTCCAGTTGGAAGGCACACATATTCTTCTCCCGTAACAAGAGAACTTCATGAATATCTTAATTACGACCAAGTTACAGATATTATACATATTTCATCCGTGTACAAATACAGACCCCAGTATATTTAGTTGTTAAAGTTTTTCAAATCTATTGTATCCGCGTATTGAGCTTAGAGCTATCATCAGCTATTTTTACAATGTACATAAATTGCCCACAATATATTGCCTACACATTCACAATACCAAGGATGTAGGCACACAATATTGTGTTCCAGTCTTGAGATTCTGTGATGCTCATCCTCGAAATGGACAGAAAAAGTTCATTGAAAAATAGTCTTACCATTACCACTGATTTTAATGGAATCACAGCAGATCCCTCTTCCTAGTTTCTTGATATATCACGAAACGGGATACTGAAACGGGATACAGCAGTAGGTATCCCGAGTTTTTGGTTTCGATCTTACCTTTGAGGTATAGACCTAAGATGTTAGTCCCCTCAATAAATGCTTTAAAAAAATCGATCTTTCCGAGGTATAACCTAACTTGACGTTTGAAACTCTGTTCGTACAGGACTCCGTTAAAACTCTTGGATCCGATTGATCACCAAAAACCTGTCATGTGCCCTCAAACGTTACTGATTCTCACAAACGTTGTTGATTTTCTCACAAACGTTAGTGATTTTTTCACAAACGAAACGTCCAACGTAGAGCCGCAAGGTTAAACTTTACATCACGATATTTCACCGTATTCGATGGAATAGCATGCATGATAGCGATAGAATGACTTCTGGGATGCAAATGTGAACTGTATGAATTCTGAATTGAACTGAGATGTAAATGAATTCTGAATGAGTTGGAACCTTGTGAGTATGTTCACTTGCATTTAATTTGGCGACGAGTGTGGGCTCATTATTCCCATCTGATTCTCGGGGGGCGCCAGTGAAAGATGGGTTGCGTGCAAACACCAGAAGCTTCTGGCTTCAAGTCTCGCAGATGTGTAGGAATGATAAACCGGCGGAGATGGATGGGGTTGAATTGAGATGCATGGAGTGTCAGTGCCGACGGAGAAACGGTTCGCAACATTGTAGTATTGGTAGGTAATTGTGATGTTTCGCCATCTCCACCAAACTGTAATTCGGGAGTTGAGGCCTCTCCATGGAGAGACGGAAAACCAATCCGTAACCTAAAAGTTCCGTCTTCTCCACCGAAAATTCAGTAAAGTGTGGTACTTACTCCGAAAAAGACCTAGCAAAGGCTAAAAAGATCCCTTGACCAGAAAAGACCCTTTATGTCAAACTGATCGACAGTTTATGTGTTAGCCAACAAACAGACAGAGCAATAATGCCCGTCAAGTTAGCTTGGAGGGTGGCGCACCTGCCTTGTAAATGATACGTATGTCGCGGTTTCGGATCCTACCCGGGACGAATTTCATCCTAAACAGATAAGGTTCGTTCTCTAAACTCCTGGCTTTCTCCTAGAAGGAGTTCTCTCGTCGATTTAGGGACGAAAAGACCTCCATTGTTACAGTTCCCTCTATCAAAATCAAATCTTTCAGGAAAAAAAAAATGTTTTCACTGATGAAACATTTCTGAGTTCTACGGGTCTGGTTGAGAAGACATTACTGTCTGTATTGTCGTGTCAGCGAGACTATTGATGATTATTTGAATAGATACAATTATATGTAGAGATGTAATGTGTTTGCATGAATTCCTGCAATTAAAGATCAATGTCTTCTTGTCTTCTCGGTTTGAATTTGCTGAGCTCCTCATCAAGACATCAGAGGTTCAAATATGTGAGATTTGTGAGATATATGAGTATCTACGAGAAATTATTTCTTAGATTTTGTCTTAACTTACGTAACTTTAGATACCTACCTACAAATTAGCTCCTTGGGTCCTTCTCACTTGGGGGATTTGTCGTCTCCACCAAACATGTATAATAATTATTAGTACATAGTAGGTAATATGTAG
>NW_007383136.1:0-6295 GCF_000475195.1 Diaphorina citri | reverse complement strand
GTGTATTAAGCAGGGAACGACATTTGTGACTATTGTGACAGGCATTTATGCTTAACACAATTAAAATTCCTTATGGAGCAGATCCCAGGTTTGAACCTTGAAGTGCCGAATTTGAAGACTTTTGTTTCCAAGAGGTTTGTCGAGCATCTTATCAGTCCATAAATAATGACTTATTATGGAGAAGATACTAACCAACCTCAGTGGTGCAGTGGTTAACGCGGTGGACTTTGGATCTGGAGGTTGGTGGTTCGAGTCCAAGTCAAGTCATGAAATTTAGCGTAGTCTATTAAGCAGGGAACGACATTTGTGACTATTGTGACAGGCATTCATGCTTAACACAATTAAAATTCCTTATGGAGAAGATCCCAGGTTTGAACCTTGAAGTGCCGAATTTGAAGACTTTTGTTTCCAAGAGGTTTGATTGAGGGAACTGTAGTAGCTGAGACAGGCTGACGGAAAACGCCGACCCCGTCTGAACACGGGAAAAGGCGAAGAAGAATAATAACAAACCAGAATATCTTGAACTAGAGTGAAACGAACAGACAAACAAAGAAACGGAATGGACTTGTGCTTATTCTTTAAAAGCAGAGAGAGCCCTTTGAAAACTGCCAGCTAGCTAGGCGGGCAAGGGTTAGCTGATCTCCCTAATTCTGGTCCCACAGCTAGACACTAGTCTACTCTCTGTTTAACGTCCCCAGACATATATTCCGCCACTTAGATATACGTGATACTAGAGTAGAATCTAACAACCATACCCATGTGTGGGTTTCATTCATAATTTCTACCTCCCGCGCACAAACTCAGTATATGATCAGGAAATCGAGCATCTTATCAGTCCATAAATAATGACTTATTATGGAGAAGATACTAACCAACCTCAGTGGTGCAGTGGTTAACGCGGTGGACTCTGGATCTGGAGGTTGGTGGTTCGAGTCCAAGTCGAGTCGTGAAATTTAGCGTAGTGTATTAAGCAGGGAACGACATTTGTGACTATTGTGCCAGGCATTTATGCTTAACACAATTAAAATTCCTTATGGAGCATATCCCAGGTTTGACCCTTGAAGTGCCGAATTTGAAGACTTTTGTCTCCAAGAGGTTTGATTGAGGGAACTGTAGTAGCTGAGACAGGCTGACGAAAAACGCCGACCCCGTCAGAACACGGGAAAAGGCGAAGAAGAAGAAGAGAAGCTTAAAGGAGAAGAATTATGTGTGGGTTTCATTCATAATTTCTACCTCCCGCGCACAAACTCAGTATATGATCAGGAAATCGAGCATCTTATCAGTCCATAAATACTAAACATATTATCAAGAAGATACTAACCCACCTCAGTGGTGCAGTGGTTAACGCGGTGGACTCTGGATCTGGAGGTTGGTGGTTCAAGTCCAAGTCAAGTCATGAAATTTAGCGTAGTGTATTAAGCAGGGAACGACATTTGTGACTATTGTGACAGGCATTTATGCTTAACACAATTAAAATTCCTTATGGAGAAGATCCCAGGTTTGACCCTTGAAGTGCCGAATTTGAAGACTTTTGTTTCCAAGAGGTTTGATTGAGGAAACTGTAGTAGCTGAGACAGGCCGACGAAAAACGCCGACCCTGTCTGAACACGGGAAAAGGCGAAGAAGAAGAGAAGCTTAAAGGACAAGAATTAGAAAAGGAATACAAAATACTCCCACAACCTAAATGAATTACAACAGACAAAAAAAAATCTCAACTCTCCTTAACAACTGTTTCTTCTTCTTCTTCTTCTTCTTCTTCTCCTCCTTCTCCTCCTCCTCCTCCTCCTCCCCCCCACCTCCTTTTCTTCTTCCTCCTTCTTTTTTGGGTACTCTAATTCTGTAATGACTTAATTAAATAAATCCCAATTTGATTCTTCGTCTCAATTAGATGAGAATAGGAAAGTCATGGACAATTTGGCATGACCCCGTTTGGAGAGGGTCTTTTTGTCTCTTAATATGTACATAATTATGTCTTCAAGAATCCCAATTCCCACCCACTCCTTGTCTTCAAGCATGTGAACAATTTTTTGCTGATGGACACATCAGCAAAAAAATATATCCACTGTAAATTTGAACGAAGGGATTAACTTTTTTTTTCAAGAGGTTTGATAGAGGGAACTGTATCTGCTAAAGTCCTATTGTCCCGAAAGCGAAGAGAGAAGGAAGATAGGATAGGAGAAAGCCAGCCGTTCCGAGAACGAACCTTATCTGGTAAGGATAAAATCCGCCCCGGGCGGGAATCGAAACCGCGACCTAGCGCTTACCGCTTACTAAGCAGACGCGCTACTGAGGGTCTTTTTGTCTCTTAATATGTACATAATTATGTCTTCAAGATTCCCATTTCCCACCCACTCTTTGTCTTCAAGCATGTGAACATTTTTTTGCTAATGGACATATCGCAAAAAATTATATCCACTGTAAATTTGAACGAAGGGATTAACTTTTTTTCAAGAGGTTTGATAGAGGGAACTGTATCTGCTAAAGTCCTATTGTCCCGAAAGCGAAGAGAGAAGGAAGACAGGATAGGAGAAAGCCAGCCGTTCCGAGAACGAACCTTATCTGGTAAGGATAAAATCCGCCCCGGGCGGGAATCGAAACCGCGACTTAGCGCTTACAAAACAGACGCGCTACCCTCCAAGCTAACTAGGCTGGCTAGTTCTTCTTTTTCTTCGCCTTTTCCCGTGTACATACTTCAGAGATGGAAATTATGGAGAAACGAGAACCTGCGTTTTCTATGTAAGATTATATTTGTGTTGAGTGTTGTTGTGAGCGCCACATTAGTTATTAGGTACCTAGTTTCAGACCAGGCCATTTGTTCACTCCTTATCCCCATTCACAAGCCCATATAGCCATAGAGTAATGATAATGAGACTAATGAGTATGCAAAGAATTCTCATCATAAATCACAAACACCAGAATCCATTTTATTTATTTATTTATTTCTTAATTATTTTTTGTTATTATAATTATGTTATGCTAATATTTATACCGGTATTTCATAACCTAAGCCTAATGTGCGAATTGTAGCTTTCTAGCGCCAATATTTCCATGTTATATCTGAAAAATAGGGGAAGGTGAGGCACATTGGGGCACCTTGCATTCTGGGACACTGTAGACTGTAGGAGATGCCCTCACAGGCGAAACTAGTCCTGCTTTATAATTTAACAAATAAATGAATAAATAAATTTTACCCTTTAATAAAAAGTGAAGTAGTATTTGTTTTCCATATAGTAGGAGATGCCCTCACAGGCGAAACTAGTCCTGCTTTATAATTTAACAAATAAATGAATAAATAAATTTTACCCTTTAATAAAAAGTAAAGTGGTATTTGTTTTCCATATTGAGGGTCTTTTTGTCTCTTAATATGTACATAATTATGTCTTCAAGATTCCCATTTCCCACCCACTCTTTGTCTTCAAGCATGTGAACATTTCCATATAACCCAATAGTTAAAATGGACTTTCACAAAGTTACAGAGTCTTTAATTAAGTGTTTGAAAACTGCAAATAAGTTTTCCTTTTATCAAATCTCTTTTGTGTAATAAAATAATAATTTCTTCTAATTACCCTCTTCACTAATTTAGTGTCACCTAATCATTTCCTCTGGTCTGGCCACCGTTCCACTTTACCTCGGTTCCCCCTACAAAAACTATCTTGACATTCTCATTTTATTTCTTCCAGTAATGATTTATCGAGCAATTATGCTAATATTCTAACATATCAAAGCCAGCTTAAAGGAGTACCAAAGGTGTGAACAAGCAAAGGAAATTTCAGGCTGGTATCCTCCCTGTAGTCCCCCAGCCAGATATTGGGAGTTATTTTGCACTAACATGCAAAATTGGAACTTCCCTCTCCTGCTATGTCTGTCTTTATGAATGGAGGAGCATAAAGGAAACATTTAGTTAGCAAAAAATCTCCAAGTTTGTAGGATATTTGTTAATTGAATTAAATTATTAAACACATACGGGGTCGGCGTTTTTCGTCAGCCTCTTAATCAGCCCTAACTAGGGTGATTGCTTTGGGCTGACATTTGGTTTTGGCTACAAAAATTTCATGAGTGGATGGCCCGCACTCAACCTTTGTCATTTTTTCTTTAGCAAAGGAAATTTCAGGCTGGTATCCTCCCTGTAGTCCCCCAGCCAGATATTGGGAGTTATTTGCACTAACTGACATGCAAAATTGGAACTTCCCCCTCCTCCCTCTCCTGCTATGTCTGTCTTTTCTTTAGCAAAGGAAATTTCAGGCTGGTATCCTCCCTGTAGTCCCCCAGCCAGATATTGGGAGTTATTTTGCACTAACATGCAAATTGCAAAATTGGAACTTCCCCCTCCTCCCTCTCCTGCTATGTCTGTCTTTTAAAGAGAGGAGCATAAAGGAAACATTTAGTTAGCAAAAAATCTCCAAGTTTGTAGGATATTTCCTAATTGAATTAAATTATTAAACAATAAGAAATCTTTCCCATTTTGCAATATGGCCTGGTGCTTTTGCTTGTACAATGATCTGGGAGGCCCGTTTGTAAAATACTTCGAAATTTTTGAATGGATCCAATTTGCCATGCCAAAATATTTGAAAATTTAGCAAGTCCCTCAGTAAGTATTAGTTTAGTGGAATCAAGAATCCCTAGAAAAGTGTGTTCCCCATAATATGTCAAAATATTTAAGACCTGCGGGGGTAAAGGCATTGCGGGGGTAAAGGCACTTTTCAGTCCTATCCCAGCAGGAAAAACAAGATATATTCTATTCTATTCTAGAACCTACTAGTAAAAATGGCCTAAATGGGACCCCAGAATCATTATTATTATTATTTATGTATGTATTTACGTATTGTGTCCCTTTTTAGGCCTACAAGTTTGTCACTTGTCAAACCTCCCTCTTTGTCTCACAATGGAACCTCATGGTATCGCTAACAATGAGGCCTTAAATCTCACGAGCTTCAAATTCTTGTACCTAAGATATTCATATTCCATATACATATAATTATTCGTACATATGTGCCATATTATTTCATATTCCATATACGTTTATGCCATATACTCGCACATTTATGTCAAGCAAAAAATCTAAGAAGGAAGTGATAAATAATAATAATAACAGCGAAATTGTATGAATGGAAAAAAAGCGGGCAAATTGAGTGAGAGAGAGAGAGCGGAATTTTTATCAATGAAGAACTGTTTAGGAGGGAATCTCAGAGAGAGAGAGAGAGAGAGATATTTCATATTCCATATACGTTTATGCCATATACTCGCACATTTATGTCAAGCAAAAAATCTAAGAAGGAAGTGATAAATAATAATAACAGCGAAATTTGTATGAATGGAAAAAAAGCGGGCAAATTGAGTGAGAGAGAGAGAGAGTGGAATTTTTATCAATGAAGAACTGTTTAGGAGGGAATCTCAGAGAGAGAGAGAGAGAGCTGGAGTGAGAGAGAGACAGGAGATCCTGTGAATTATTATTACTATTATTATCTTGTAGTTTTCACTATTGTTCCAGTTAAACAGATATGCTGACACAAAATTGTGCTTCCCCAGAAACACGAGTTAATTTTACAGACGATTTCAAGATTGTCGATTTTGTAAAAACTGCTCCCTTTTACAGCCAGGGAGAGAAGTATCCCTCTTATACGTTTTTTCTTCTACCATGACTTGGGGATTTTTGGAAAAGATGTGTATTTTTTTATGGTTATTATTATTATTATTCCAATAAAGTGAATAAAGGCTTGAATTTCGACCCCAAATAGAATTGGGATAAGGTGGAGTAAAAGAAGAAGAAGAAGAAGAAGATCAAAGCCAGCTTAAAATACACACAATTATAGCACTAATGTAATTATTATCATTAGGTATTACTTGTGAAACAAATGTTTTTTTGCCACTTTATAATTGACTCCATCCGGCAATGTTCCTATTTATTATTTTCGTTATTTCTTATATATATTTTTATATTATCATAATTATATAATTTATATATTTTTTTTCTCCCTACATGGATAAAAAATCAAAGTACATGTGTTGTTGTAAATGAATGTCCTTATTTCTGAAGATTTATTGTGGATTTACGTTTTGAATACAAAACATCCTTCAAAGGCCAATGAAATAGCACAAACAAGAAATTTGTTAGCACTTAAGGGCTTACTAGTTAGTCATTAGCCTATCACGAAATTTGGTTATCCAATTATACGTCATCACTTTGGCCCGTCCATTTCAAAGTATTGTTTAAAGCATGCCCAAGCAGACAGGGCTCAACATAATTACATAATTCACACGAACTTACATAAGTTACGTGGAGCTGCCAAAAAAAAAA
>NW_007383135.1:0-5895 GCF_000475195.1 Diaphorina citri | reverse complement strand
AAAAAAAGAATACTTCTTATCACTTTGAATCAGAATTGGTGGATGTGTCACTTTTACTGTAGTGCAATCTGTACCATAATAATCATTGCTGTAGAAGTAGCACATCCACTAATTCTCTGACAAAGATTAATAATAAATTTCTCTATGTGCCAGGATATAATCTGAGGAGGAAGTTCAAGGGCATGCCATATTCACAGGTCAGGATAAGGATGAGGGGAATATTTTGAAGGTGAGGCCCGTAACTTCTACAGTTAATCGTCACTACTGAAATCTGCCCAATGACAATATTATTTTGCTGTTCATTTTCATCTCTGTCCTGCTGTAGGGAGTTTACCTAGCAACCTATTGTTAACTTCCAACTACCCACCTCGAAATGACGCTACTAAATTTTCATAATGCCACTGGGATTCGAAGTCCAGACCCCCGGATAACGATTCTAAAGTTCTATCTCTTGAGATATTCGAGATTTTCTAATTTGGTACTGAAAATCTCAACGGAATAGCTCCACGAATGAAATAGATGAGAAAAAATCTGGTGTGAACATCACACGACTTTCTATTACATTTGCAGAATACGTAGGTATTTGAAAAGAAATAGAAAATAAAAAAAATGTAATAAAAGGGAAATTTGTTGACACAGGGGAGTATCGAACCCGCAACTTCTCAAATGTAAGTCAGAGAGTGCTAAAAGTAGCACCATTCGATTCCGCGTGAAAAATCACATGGGATCAACTATTCACATGCTTATTTGGTAACGGTTCACAAATAAAAGGGAATTTGTTGACACAGGGGAGTATCGAACCCGCAACTTCTCAAATGTAAGTCAGAGAGTGCTAAAAGTAGCACCATTCGATTCCCCGTGAAAAATCACATGGGATTAACTATTCACTTGCTCATTTGGTAACGGTTCACGAATAAAAGGGAAATTTGTCGACACAGGGAAGTATCGAAACCGCAACTTCTCAACCGTAAGTCAGACAGTACTAAAAGTAACACCATTCGATTCGGCGTGAAAAATCACATTGACTAGAGTATTCACATCCGAATGACCAAATGTTTTCGATATCTCTTACCGTTTATACGAAATAAGGGTTAAGCAACAATCACTTTGGTTAATATCAGGATGGGTGACTATCAGATTTTTACCAAATTGTTACAGTCGCGTCCTTGGAACATACCGGGATAGCATACCAAATTTCATCGCTTTACGACAAACCGTTTCTTGAGATATTTTTGTTCACAACCTTTCACATTTTCCATTTAAACCTGTAGTACGTATCCGATACGTTACTGACATACGTACGAAGAATTAAACCTGTAACTACGTCGTACGTACGTACGTACGTACGTACGGTACGTACGTACGTTACGTACAGACCATGGGCTAAAAACCACTTTTTTGGAATCAGGGGACCCCAAAACGGATATTTCCACCCATTTCCCGATTTTGAAAATTTGGACCGATTGCAATACTTTCTCATTACCTTGTATAGGTTCCCTATACGTAAAGGTAATAGAAAGTAAAAATACTGAGAACACTAACATCCAGATAGCAGAAACTGAACGAATGGCTTGTCTAATTACGATGTCTAATTATGTAAACGATTGCAGAATTGAAGAACATGACGGAATGTAGATTGAAGAATAAAGATGAGAATGACAAGAACGAACTTGATTTTATCTTCTTCTTTTTTACTCTCTACCTACCTATATTTTCTTCTTCTTCTTCTATTCTTCTTCTTTCTTTCTTTCTTTTTCTGCTTATTTTTCTCAGCTTAAAAGTAAAAACCATAGTTTTTAATGATTTGAATTCCATTAGAGATGAACATGTTGTCACCAGCTAAAAGCTCATGTTGTCTGCAAAATAGTGTCTTTGGTTTACTAGTTGGCTCTATTTCCAATGGAAATATTGAAAAAAGTTCCAAATCGAACAGACCCGAATTTTCCGCACGTGAGGGTAGCAAGTGGTTATGATTGAAAAATTTTGTGGTCATAAATGAACAATAATTATTTTCTCTCAAATTTGGCAAAAAATATCGGACCACGTGCAATGAAAGACCATGGGATGGGTAAGCAGAGAGAGAGAGACTTGAAAATTTTGAACATTAGCCTCTGGGAAAGCGCCAAAAACATGTCAGAAAATAATTTACTTTCGATTTTTAATGTTTGTTTACTTTAAATCTTTATTTATCGATCATAAAAAAGTATACCTATAAAAAATACGAACACGAGTATTTTTTTCACGATTTTTGAGAAATGAAGAAATTTGTACACTTTCGACTAAGCGTAAGGTTGGAGTTTGCCAATAAAAACAATTTTGAGCTATAAAAGGTGTGCTTGGTGTGTGAGTGGGATTAGATGCATTTATATCCTCCAATATAACAGACATTACACATCTGAGATCAAGAACTCATAATAAATGCCTACATGTAGAAGTAGAAATAACTATGTACTCGTATTATACCTAATTACTAAACAAAAATTAAAGTAAATTTAACTGTTTTAACTTGGAAATTTCGAATAAGTTAGTAGATAAAGTAAACTTATCACAGTATGTCGTGCAAGAATGTTTAGAGTGGTAGGTGAAGGAGGAACTCAGTAAAAATACAAAGCTCTGTTTGAAGGAATCGGTAAAAGTTAAAGCTCCACAGCTCGACAGCTCCCCTCTCCTTCAACCACCGCGCATGAAAGTTGTTTTCCTAAAGTTCATACCCGTCAGTTTAACTCAAACCTGATGGAATTTTAACTAGCAGATTTCGTGAAAAGCGCTGCTAATACGCTACACTTGCTTGTTTAATTTACCCAAACTTTTCCTGAAAGCTTTAGATCGTTTGTATAGATTGCCACCCTACTTAATGAAATGTTCACTTGATATTTCCGAGGTGACATGTTGAAACCCTGCACGAGTACTTATCAGTGTAACAAATAAGAAAATAAGGATGAGGGATGAGGGTCCCCCTCTACCTGCCCTTGTAAATAATTCAGGTGGATGTGGGTGTAGATGGAGAAGGTAGCGAACTTCCTGCCTGGTATTTCTTTTCTTGACGTGAGTTAGAAACGAAGCTATCAAAAGCTTTGGAGAGATCAGAGTTTTCTGATAAGTAAAGAGTACGGTGCCCGTACATAATTTAAACCCCTAGGCCTTTACCTTTACTTCCATTATTAAATTCTCTTCTCGTTGCGATGAAAATGATAAAGTATTAATTTTCTCTAATGAAATTTAATGGACGACACACAGTGAGCTTTGTAGAAAGCTCCGCTATACCTTACCTTTGTTACGAGGTAGAATATCCTCATTGGAAAATGGATTATGTCCCTAGTTCTGCCATCTTGCTTTAGCTACCTGCCTACCTCATATTTCGCTTCTTTATAAAACCACAATTTGAAAACCCATATTGACGTAAAATACATACACCTTACGATGGTATTCATTACATTTCACAAGTATAATGTTAGGGCATTTGAAATAGTTTTATCAAAATCAAGATAAAATTTATATTCGACAAACGATAAGACAGTAAATCTATAATATGTAGTGGTTTCCCTTGGAACTGAAAGTTAATTCCTGATTGAACTTTTATCCGAGTAGCAGCTGTTGGTGACATCACATTCAAAACAAAAACTCGAAAATTATTCCTCTCTCTCTCTCTCTCTCTCTCTCTCTCTCTCTCTCTCTCTCTCTCTCTAGGGAAATTTGTTGACACCGGGGAGTATCGAACCCGCAACTTCTCAACTGTAAGTCAGAGAGTGCTAAAAGTAGCACCATTCGATTCGGCGTGAAAAATCACATTGATTAGAATATTCACATCCGAATGACCAAAGGTTTTCTATGTCTCTTACCGTTTTTACGAAATAAGGGTTAAGCAACAGTGACTTTGGTTAATATCAGGATGGGTGACTATCTGATTTTTACCAAATTGTTACAGTCGCGTCCTTGGAACATATCGGTATATCATACCAAATTTCATCGCTTTACGACAAACTGTTCTTGAGATATTTTGTTCACAACCTTTTCAACATTTTCCACGAAATGAGGGTTACGTAACAATTACTTTGGTTAATATCTGGATGGGTGATTATCCGATTTTTGCCAAATTGTTACAGTCGCGTCCTTGGACCATACCGGGATAGCATACCAAATTTCATTTCTCTACGACAAGCCGTTCTTGAGATATTTTGTTCACAACTTTCTATTTTTTCCCATTTAAACCTGTAGTACGTACGTACGTACGTACGTTACGTTACGTACGTACGTATGTTACGTACGTACGTACGTTACGTACAGACCATGGGCTAAAAATCACTTTTTTGACATCAGGGGATCCCAAAACGGATATTTCCAACCATTTCCCGATTTTGAAAATTTGGACCGATTGCAATACTTTCATTACTAGTATAGCTCCGCTATACTCTAGTAATAGAAAGTAAAAAGGTATAAGGGACGGACTATTGTATTCGCTTCGGTGTCGGTCTGTCTGTCTGTCACTCTGTCAGTCAGTCTGTCTGTCCCCATAGAAGGACTTATCCAAACCTGGTCGACCTATATATCAAATTAAAGGTCTTTTTACCAGGAACACGAAAGTGGTGGTGCAAATTTTGTCCAGAGAACCATAAAGCCAAAAATAAAAAAAAAAAAAACTTTTTTGGGGGATTTTTTTCACATTTTTTCACACAAAATAAATGAGCTCTGATCTCGAAATTTGTCGCGATGACCTATGAACTCAAAGCGAGAAAGTTTTAGGTAACACTTCAGTCGATCATTTAAGACCGGTTTTAGCGTCATCTATGTTAAGCTACGCCGAGCAAGGCCAATAAATGGATGGGTGACTTGAACCTTATATTGGGAATAAAGGGAGAACGGGCTCTAGTCTTGATTTTAAATCATTACATGAAAGTAAAATCAAAAAATCAAATCAAGAATAATAATAAACTGAATATTAAATAAAATAGGTAGGTACATAAATACTGATTATCTTTAACCAAGATCAAAAAATTCCCGGAGGGACGGGCCCCGCTTGTTTTCTCAACAGAGAACAATACCTATCTTGAGACAGTGAGTCAATGTTGGCCCATTTTTTAAATTTAAAGAAAAAGGCCTATTTTTTCAAAAAGTTGCTCTTTTCTTGAAAAAGTTTCAGCCCAAATCATTCGAGGAAAACATCAAGAAACATTTAGAAACAAATGAAACATTCTTAACATCTTAGAAAAAAGAAAAGGCCTGACTTTTTCTGAACGCCTTTTATGATAATTGTCTGAAAATAATTAAATAAATCGTCAGCAATTTCTATAGAGCTGCTTCAATTAAAAAATTTAAGCCCGTTTTATGAATTTTAAAATGTCTTTCTCTAATTACAAGAGGATAAAGTTGAAACATGAAATTCATGAATCATTAAAAAAAAGCGCTGGGGGCGGAAAATACATTCCACAAAAGAGTTACACTTTGTGTTTCGCAAGTTAAATCCGCTTTTTTACTCACAAACAAACTGTTTTTGTTTGTTTAAATGTGTTCGTTTTTAATTAAAAGTCTTCATCTTTAATTCAAAGGATTGTGCATTAATTAGAGAAGAGTTAAAGTACGACTGCTTAAAGAATATGAAATGAAAAAATCTTTTTCTTTTCAGGTCCAGTTGTTTCAGAGGATGTGCATATTTTAATTAAATGTTCACTTGATATTTCCGAGGTGACATGTTGAAACCCTGCACGAGTACTTATCAGTGTAACAAATAAGAAAATAAGGATGAGGGAATTAGGTAGGTACATAGGTACTGATCGAATAAACTACGGGCTAAATAATTCCCGGAGGGACGGACCCAGCTTTTTTTTTTTAAAGAAAAAGGCCTATTTTTTCAAAAAGTTGCTCTTTTCTTGAAAAAGTTTCAGCCCAAATCATTCGAGG
>NW_007383134.1:922-6232 GCF_000475195.1 Diaphorina citri | reverse complement strand
CGACAAATTTCAAGATCAGAGCTCATTTGTGTGAGAAAATGTGAAAAAAAATCCCCCAAAAACCAGTTTTTTTTTTGGTTTTTTGGCTTTACGGTTCTATGGACACATTGTACACCACCATTTTCGTGATCCTGGTAAAAAGACCTTTAATTTGATATATAGGTCGACCAGGTTTGGATAAGTCCTTCTATGGGGACAGACAGACTGACTGACAGACAGACAGACCGACACCGCAGCGAATACAATAGTCCGTCCACTATACCTTTTATTATTAGTAATAATATAGTAATAATAAAGGAAGGACGGACTAAAAACATAGCCAAGTTGAAATTGAGAGAAGGTTGAAGGAATTGAGATTCAGCATTTTCAGCAGACACGAAAAACTGGGAATGCAGACTTGGCCTTAATTTTCTGATCTCACCACTTTTATAGGACGACATTTTTGGATGGGAACTTGGCCTTTTTTTTCACATTTGTGTTTTTGTGGGGGATCTCACTCCTTATTTCTAATACATGCGGTCGCGCTTCGCACTCCCTTGTCTACGATCGAGCTGCGCGCTCCCGGGGGCTTCGCGGAATTGTGCGTACGGTCGCGTTGTGCGCTCCCGGGGCTTCGCGGGGTGTGAATGCGGTCGCGCTTTGCGCTCCCTTGTTTACGGTCCCGCTGCGCGCTCCCGGGGCTTCGCCTCTGAGACCTTATATCGTGCCTGAGTTTTGTTTCGAAGAAATTAAATCTGAAATAATAAACACAGGAAAAGTTTTGCTGGCCTCAAAGTGTGTTCCCCGTGTTAAATCCGCCTGTGGGCGGAGCCATGAGCAACTTTTGCTCAATTTCAATTTTACACTTTACTTACTCAACAAGACCTACCATCCTGCCTTGAAATTGTTTATACGACATCAGGAAGTGCTTCATAATTTTGATGAGTGAGCCAGTCAGTCTTAAAATAAGCGATTCTAGGCCCCTTTTCTACCCTTAAAAGCTAGAACTTCGGAGGCATAATAATCAACTATAGCTTAACATAATAATATGGTCTAAATTTCGTAACAATACGTGCGTAATTAACGGAGTTGTGATAGGGGTAAAAATGGCTCGAAATGTTTCGTCTAATATACACACTGGCGTGCTGAGGCCGGAACATGGCCAGGCGCACTGCCGTCCGCCTAGATAGTATAACTTCTCGCATTTTTTTTAATCCCGTTAACAAGTAAGCATGTGAATAGTTAATCCTATGTGATTTTTGACGCCGAATCGAATGGTGAAACTTTTAGATCTGTCTAACTTATAGTTGAGGAGTTGCGGGTTTGATACCCCCTGTGTCAATAAATTTCCCTTTTATTTGTGAACCATTAATTAACAAGTAAGTATATGAATAGTTAATACCGTGTGATTTTTCACTAAAACGGCACAGCCCGTAGCAGCGATTCAGGAAGTCCGACCGAAAATCTGTTGACTTCATCTTATTGGAAATTTCTTTTTCTACACTTCATCATATTTTCGTCAGGTAAAAAGATTTTCCTCGCGATGAGCTCCGAGTCTCTGATCTGTGTATTTCTTATTAGGGATTTAGGACCTCAGAAAAGGCCGATATCTCTTGAACGGTTAAGAATTTTAAAGGTCTGATAATTTTATCGGCTGGAAACCATTTTTTTTTTAAGGTCTTTTTACCAGGAACACGAAAATGGTGGTGCAAATTTTGTCCAGAGAACCATAAAGCCAAAAAACTGGTTTTTAGGGGATTTTTTTCACATTTTCTCACTTTTTTTTTTTTTTTACATAAACCATTTTTATTTATTTATGAACATAGAGAAGATTGATTTACCATTCAAAAATTCAATTTGTGGGCATATTTTTTTTTTTCCTCTTCTCTAATTTTTTATTTATAATCTGGTTAAAACACCCATATAGGTTCCACCAAATAGTAGTGGAACCTGTGTTTGGGTGTTTTTTTTATATATAATATTGAAATAGGTATAATAATTTCAAAATTTATGAGAAGTAACTTATATACAAACAATTATATAGTTCAAATATTTAGGGTTTCTTTTTCTTTGGGGTGCTTTAAAGCCCGCCCACTCACGGTCAGACCAGCTGACAGTCCGAACGTGTGTGACCGGAAAAAGCTTCAGACAGTCTGACAGACCTCGGTCTCCAGTTTTTTTCCTCCACACACGGTCCGAATGTCTGTCAGACAGTCTGAGGGCGAGTGGTTGGCCTAACACAGTAGGTATTGGTATAAGTAGGGCCATCGGCTATAATAAACGCTCTTGGTCACTGCGACCAGTGTTGCCAGATGTACGGTAATTACCGTATTTGTACGGAATTCGAGCTTTGGTACGATAATGTGTACGGTAATGAATTTTATACGATAATGTACGGTAATTTGCTGTAAAAGTACGGTACTATGCAAAAATGTACGACTTTATAAAAGTTGCATACGGTAAAGTACGGTATTTTCAGCAAAATTGTACGGTAATCTCAGCTGATCAGTCTGGCAAAACTGCCAGGAGAAGTAAAAATTTACGATATTTCTAGCAGTTTTCAAATTTTCTAGCAGTGTACGGTAATTCGGGAGGATCAATCTGGCAACACTGACTGCGACCCGGTTAGATCTTTTGTGACAATAACACAGTCGGTCAATCGCACCGAAATTATAATTTTCTATAAGAATAAAAATAAATAAATAGTATATTTACTCGTAATTTCATAAACTAAATAGTATATGAATTTTAACATTAAACTAAATATATTCAATTATTTATGTACAAGTAAAGAAAAAATAGGTAACCATACGATAGTTTTGTGCGTAGAAAGTAAGAAAATAGTTGAAATTAAATTAGAAACAAGCGTAGGACATTAAATTGGCGTATTTAGATAAAGCCACCCTAAAGGCACGTTTCCACTTGCCGTGGGTTTCATCCGATTTTCTCCCCCCCCCCAACGCCTAGGCCGGCCATACACTATCAGGTCGCCTGTCAGTTTTGACGTGTCAGTTCCGAACTGTCATGTCTGGAATGAAGTGTGTGGCAGTAAAAACTAGTTTGTCAGGTGGCATGTCAGGCGACCTGAGACATGATGAAAATTCGATAAGTTCTGTCATGACATGAAGTCAGAATGCACAGTGTATGGCGGTTTCATCAGGTCTCAGTTTTCAGTGAGCTTGAGCAAAGACAGCAAAAGCAAATCATCACCAGGAGGATCCATGGTAAACTGATAACAGACTGATGAAATCTTCATGCAGTGTGTGTGCTCATCAGGCTTCATGCCAGAAATGACAGGTCGGACTTGACAGTTCAAAACTGACAGGCGACCTGATAGTGTATGCCCGGCCATACGAATCTAAGAGAAATTTTACCATCTTCTTCTTATTCTTCGCCTTTTCCCGTGTTCAAACGGGGTCGGCGTTTTTCGTCAGCCTCTCAATTCGCTATTTGGTTTTGGCTACAAATTTTACAAGTGGATGAGATCAACACCCCGGTGTATGGCCTTTGCTATTTTTTTAGCAAGGGAAATTTCCCTCAGATACTTATCTGATTTTGTACTTTAATATTTAGTTATTATTTTAGGATATGTGTCAATTTTTTACTGTACAAATAAAGGCTATTACTATTACTATTTTCCTGTACAAGTGTACATAAAAAAGGATTGATTTTTGACCTGTGCTAGAAATAGAAACCAAGCAATCATTTTACCTTAAACTCAAGCACAGTATTATCAAACGTCTGTCCTATGGGGGTGGAGTTATTGTTCCCTGACGGTACTCGACTCAGCATCCCATCACCTCCTGTAGGTTTCATCTTACTCCACGTGGTGAGTGGTGAGTCAGAGTTACTCATCTCCGGGTTACTCACTCCTGAGCCGCGCAGCTCAGACATCCATTTGGGTTTCGGTTTGTCGGGCTGAGTGACTCCGCCAACGCCACAGCCTTGGGACTTGGAGTTATCGTCTGGAAACGGAGAGAATTTTTGAGTGAATGAGGGTGGTTGTGTCGAACGCCAGGGCCGTATCCAGGATTTTGTCGAAGGGGGGCCCGTGGGTCCAAATTTCTGGAGTCTGGCCCACAGTACAAGAGAAAAATGAAGCTCGAGGAGGGGGGGGGGCTCGATCCCCAAATTTTCGGAGTTTGACGTACAGTAAAGAAAAATAATGAAGCTCGAGGAAGGGGCCCGGGCACCCCCTTAGATACGGTCCTGGTATCAATGGTTTGTGGTTGTAAGCGTGGGGTGTGTGTATTGCTTACGATATGGCTAGAAGATGTTTGATCTGTTTTGGCGTCGTATCCTGATTCAAATGTTTGGTAGTGTATCTGCAACACAGAATAAAAGAACGAGTTATTACTAGCCAATAGATCAGTTGCGCTTACTTGGGTGATGTTTCAAAGTCATAGAGCAGGAAAAATGAGGACCAACGGAATTTTTCTCTTTCTTCTACGACTTCTAGATCCTGAGATAAATCGATTAAAAAAATGCCGGTCTATAAAAAATGCTGATCTAGCTAAATTCCTACTAGTCTAGCTGAATTCCTTGACACTAGCTGAATTCCCACATAAGATGTTTGATCTGTTTTGGCGTCGTATCCTGATTCAAATGTTTGGTAGTGTATCTGCAACACAGAATAAAAGAACGAGTTATTACTCTAGAATATCAGTCGCGCTTGGGTGATGTTTCAAAATCATAGAGCAGGAAAAATGAGGACCAACGGAATTTTTCTTTTTCTTCTACGACTTCTAGATCCCGAGATAAATCGATTAAAAAAATGCCGGTCTATAAAAAATGCCGATCTAGCTAAATTCCTACTAGTCTAGCTGAATTCCCACATAATTTAGATGAATTCCCATTAATTTTAGATGATCTCCCACTAAATTTAGATGAATTCCCATTAATTTTAGATGATCTCCCACTAAATTTAGTTGAATTCCCACAAAATTTAGTTGAATTCCCTCGAAATTTTAGCTGAATTCCCTCACCTCAGAGCGTTGAGAAGGGCTTCAGACCGGGCGGGCGGCTGATCCTTGAGTAGTTTGACGGCGGCCTTCACGTCGACATTGCAACTCTTGACGAACACGCCCTGGGGCGCCACATGGTCGATGAGTATGAGCAGGCCGGTCATGACGCGCATGACAAACAGGGCGGTCGAGTCGCGCTCGAACTGCGCCAGGAGGTCGGGCGTGTCGAGCATGCGCAGACAGACACGCGCCATCGTGCACAGCAGCTCCGTGGTGAGATCCAGCGGGATGTCGGGGTTCTGAGGAGAGGAGAGAAAATAATTAGTTAAAGTTTCTCAAACTGTGCTCCGCGAAGAGCTTCCAGGTA
>NW_007383134.1:0-851 GCF_000475195.1 Diaphorina citri | reverse complement strand
CCGGGTCCCCCGAAAGTTTTTTTTTTTTTTCCCCATTAAAAAAAAAAAAAAAAAAAAAATCGCACGAATATGTTTAGTAAAATGGGAAGTATTGGAACAAGCCGTACGGACCGTACGCTAATGAACACTTCCGAATCATTCCGAATTATTTTTAAAAATTCCCAAAGGGTTGGGGAGGGGGGTGCTCCGTAGAATTTACAGCAGTTGCTTGGTGCTCCGCGACCAAAAAAAGTTTGAAAACCACTGATTTGAAGCGATCTCCGAGGCCGTGTGGGTATCAAACTATGTAGATGAAGAAGAAAAAGAAGAAAAAAATAATAAACATAAATTATAAGGAACTATGTAACTCGATTTGCACTCCGAGAGGTACCGGGATCGATTCCTGACGGGATCAAAGTTTTTTCGGCTCTGTGCTTGGAGTCCGGCGTGCACTCAGATTCGTAAGGACAATTGAGTAGCTACTTTAATCGAGTAGCGACCAGTGGCGGCATTAGCAGTGTAAAAATATAATTTAAATATGGAAATTTGGAAATTGATTGCAAAGGAGGCACTTGGCACCTAATCAAATGCTGTAATGGTCAGCAAAAGAAAAGGCTCTGCCTTAAGAAAAAACTCACGATTTGATTTGATTGATTTTTTTAACAATTACCTGTTGTACAAATTCAGACGTGAAGTCACCTAAACACCTGAGCATGGGCGTGGCATTGGCATAGAATAGCGACATCCTATTGGTTAGCTCAATATTTAACCCTTGCTTGTCTCTTGTTATGAATTTAGAGAAATACTAACCTGTTGTACAAATTCAGACGTGACGTCACTTAAACACCTGAGCATGGGCGTGGCATTGGCAT
>NW_007383133.1:0-6301 GCF_000475195.1 Diaphorina citri | reverse complement strand
TCGGGAAAAAAATGGAGGTGGGGGCGGGTCAGTCTGGGCGATTTTTTGTGGCCGACTTGGGATAAAGGTAGCTACAGACGGGAAAATCTGGAACCCACAACTCCTGTATTACAAACATAGGAACAAGTGTAAAATCCCTGTACCATAACACCATACGCTCAACACACCGTCTGTATGGAAAATCAAATTAGGGGAAATTCCCGACAGAGGGTACGATTTTTTTCCCCGAGACCAAGTTGGGAGTTGGGACTAGGGATAGGGAATAATTTTCATTTCCCCCTCGAGCGGGGGGGAAATGAAAATTATTTTCACTTTTTTCCCCGATACAAAATAATGGGCAAAGAGTGGGGGATTTAAAACGGAACGGGGTTGAACGGTGGCTGTCCCACGGGACAACTGACGAGGGACTTCCTCCGGTTCCTTCTCCTCCTCTTTTTCCCCCCTCTCCTCACTTTTCTTCTCCCCCTCCTCCTTATCCCTCTCCTCCTCCTCCCTCTCCTCGTTTTTCTTCTCCTCCTCCTTTTCCCTCTTCTCCTTCTTCCCCTCTTGGAGTACAAAATCTTTTTTGCTTTCCACAGCAAAAATAACACAATTTCGAATTGCTCTTTTTCTCCTTATGATTTTCGTTATGTCGTTACGGTCGTTATAATATGTCATACACTCGCGGGCGAAAAAATCGGAACAGAATGACAGGTTGACTTCCAATCTTCCGAACTTTTTCACCATCAACAATATTTAAATGGAAAATACACAAGAGTCAAAACCGACTAGAAAACCAAAGACGAGATCTTGAAAACAACTACATGCGGAATTTTAATTGTTAATGCTTGTCACAATTGTCGTTCCCTGCTTAATGCACTACGCTAAATTTTTTGCCTTGACTTGGACTTGAACCACCAACCTCCAGATTCGAACTCCACCGCGCTAACCACTACAGCACTGAGGTTGGTTCCACTACACCACTGTGAGGTTGGTATTGAAAACAAACCACCGCGCTAACCACTACAGCACTGAGGTTGGTTCCACTACACCACTGATGTTGTATTGAAAACAACTACATGAGCTTTCAGCTGGTACCAAATGGCTGGTACCAAAGAGTAAAGGAATTATTGGAATTAAGAATGGTCTTCTTCATTTCCTTTCCTTTTTCCCGTGTTCAGATACAGACGGGTTCGGCGTTTTTTGTCAGTCCTCAATCAGCCCTAGGGTGATCGCTCTTGGGCTGACTTTTAGTTTTGGCTACAATTTTTTGTAGCTGCTAGAATTAAGAATGGTACCTTAAGAATGCTACGTCCGACATTCTAGGTACTTATAGTCCTAGACTAGACTATGCCATATTAGCCACCTCTGAGGAACAATGTGGACTAAGAAGCATGATATTGGTCTGACAATAGTCCACTGGGATAATTGTCTGCGGATCTAATACAGGGTGACGATAATAAGTGCACCGAGAACCATAAGTACAGTTGGACCACCTGGTATAAACCTCCCTAGAGCCAGCAAAATCTATGAACCTTGTTTCGTATTGAAGGAGCATATAAGGACAGTCTGGTCAATGCAGGAGTACATAGGTATTTATGGAGTCTAGTCAAAAGTATTCTCATTTTCCATTCCAAAGATGAAGACAAGCTAACTTCACTCTTAGAGTGGTTAGAACGGTGGACTTTGAATTTGGAGGTTGGTGGTTAGAGTTAGAGTCATAAAATCATAAAGTTTAGCGTAGTGTATTAGGCGAGGAACTAAAATTGCTCCCAAACTAAATTACCATTTATGTTGTTTTAAACTTATATTTATTGACGATAAAACCAAACTTTCACAATAAAAAATCCCCAAGATTAGATCCAGATCCTCTCCCCTGCAAGGAAATAAGAAAAGAAACCCTCTCAGGGAAGAACACATGAGGGAAAGAACGAGGGGAGGTAAAGGGAGATAATAAAGAAGGTGAGAAGGAGAGATAAGAAAGAGGTCAGAAGGAAAAGATAAGAAGACGGCAAGAGAGAGAGATAAGGAGGTAGAAAGGGGGGAAGTAAGGAGCAGCTAAAAACGTAGTTTATAAGGAGGACGTAAAAAGAAGAGGAGTTGAAAGATATGAGAAAAAGGGAGATGTGAGAACGTGAGAGAAGAAGGGTCAGAAGAGAGAAATAACAATAGGATGAGACGAGACATGAGAAGTAAGAGGTACAAACGAAAAGCTAAGAAGAAAGGAGGTGAGGAGGGAGAGGGGAGAGATAAGAAGGGACATAAGAAGACGCTGAGAATAAGAAGCTCGGTCAGAAAAGGAGATGAAAGGAGGGATTGAAGAATGGGAGATAAGAATTCGAAGCAGCCACAAGAGAAAACCGGGGCAAAAGCGTAATGAAAAAGTTGGTCCGTGCGGAGGGGAGCAAAGGTCCTTAGATTATATCAATTTTATGTACCATATACGGCAAGGCAGAGATTTCTATTTCGAAGAATCTTGGGCTGGGCTCGTTCTTGGATTTTATGATGAGATATACGGGGAATTTAATTAGACCAGTGTTTCTTAATTGAAGTTCCGTGGAACCTGGCAAGGGTTCCGCGAGATACATATGTATTTTGGAAAAATCATACACTAGAAATTTCGAAGAATCTTGGGCTGGGCTCGTTCTTGGATTTTATGATGAGATATACGGGGAATTTAATTAGACCAGTGTTTCTTAATTGAAAGTCCGTGGAACCTGGCAAGGGTTCCGCGAGATACATATCAGGAATCGAGCCTGCGGCCTAGCGCTTACAAGGCAGACGCGCTACCCAGCAAGCTAACTAGGATGGACTGGTTCACAAGTACCTATAGATATAAAGTCCCAGCAAGAAGAAGAATGGACACAGACAGCAGAAGATAGGCCAAGGTGGAGAAGGCTCACCGAGCAGGTTTTGGACCTTCATTGCCTGTATAACGGGATAAGTAAGTAACTAAGTAATTCAGAGTGTCTACCAAAATCGAAAAATAAAATTCCCTGACTTTTCTCGGTTTTCCAGTCCTCCCCCTACAAGTGTTACGTCAGTCACATGAGATAGGTAAGTTACCAATACATGATATACAGGGTGGGGTAGAAATCCGCAACCATCTCCCCCTACCCCGGGCCCGTCGGTCACATGAGATAGGTAAGTTACCAATACATGATATACAGGGTAGGGTAGAAATCCGCAACCATCCCCTCCCCCCTTCCGGGAAAATCTGCGACCATCTCCCCGGGGGACCGTCAGTCATACCTACAGAACTTCTACAGGGTAGACTTGGTTGGTAGTGCGTCTGCCTTGTAAGCGCTAGGTCGCGAGTTCGACTC
Organism: Diaphorina citri; assembly: GCF_000475195.1. NCBI lineage: Eukaryota > Metazoa > Arthropoda > Insecta > Hemiptera > Psyllidae > Diaphorina > Diaphorina citri. Next base: position 2,996 of record NW_007383133.1, on the reverse strand, counting down.
CCGCCTGGGGCGGACTTTGTATCTTGAATCAAAGTTAAGTATAGTCGTAACCCACCCCTTATGCATCCAGGACCTTTTCTTGGTGACCTTTTCTTGGCCTGAAAATTTCTTGGTGAAATATTTTTTGGACCTTAGTTCCTCCAAACATTTGGTTCGTAGAAACTTAACCCGTCCTTTCGGTCTGTTTGCCCCTACACCTACTAGGCCTTGGAGTGGGCCTTTCGCGTACGGAGTTAAGCTGAAACTTTTGGTTCACCCCGTATACATATCTCTGCCAATCCACTATATAATATACATATGTACCTATCTCTAGACAAGAATATTTCAGAACCATATAATGTATATCACATATTTATACAGATACCCATCATAATATATTCCATACATATTTATGTCCACCGAAAAATATCACCCATTAAAAACCCGGCCTAGCGCTTACAAGGCAGACGCACTACCAACTAAGCTAACTAGGCTGGCTCCTCCTCCCTTTCAGTCTGATTAGAAAAGTCTATTCTACTACCTAAGTGGGAGGACAAATCTATCGAAATTGAGAAAAGAAAAGACAGTAAACGTAGGCACTTAGCAAGTAAATGGAAAAATTCCAAATATTACCTCAAATAGCCGATAACCGCGCTGACCAATACACCACAAAAGTTGGTAAATCCGTAAATAGGTATTACAATATTTTCCCAGTTCAACTTCTTTATACTGTCAGCAAAAACGAACAATTAGATCTCCCAGTGGACAGTATGCCAACTGCCAACACATTCTAGTATTAGGGAGTTCCCAAACTTTTTTGACGGCGCCCCTTTCAAACAATGAATAAGGGCCAGTGGACAGTATGCCAACTGCCAACACATTCTAGTATTAGGGAGTTCCCAAACTTTTTTGACGGCGCCCCTTTCAAACAATGAATAATCAGTAAAAATCTCACGATTCCTCCAACTACCACCGTAGAATAGAACAACCAAGTTCGGGTCGCAATTGGAGCTTAATCACGGTTTAAATTCAAATCTTTTTTTTTCTTTCTTTTGAGGATTGATAGAGGGAACTGTAACTGCTAAGGTCTTTTCGTCCCGAAATCAAAGAGAGAAGGCGGACAGGATAGGAGAAAGCCATACTTTCCTAGAACGAACCTTTTTGTATAAAATCCACCCCGGGCGAAAATCGCCGACACCTAGCGCTTACAAGGCAGACGCGTTACCCTCAAAGCTAACTATGTAGACTCTAGGCTGGCTATTTTTCTGAAACTAAAATATAACGAGGGGGGTCCCCTTTAACGGAATGTGCTCGAGGGATGGCCCCTGGTTGAGGATCACTTCCCAAGAGGATAGTCGACAATAAAATTCCAATACGCTCTAGTACCATATGGCCTGTATTATATCTGCTGATATCTACATATTTACCTATTTACTTTATATCTATCTAGTTATCTATTTATATCGTTATATGTGTATTTACTTATAGTTTGAACCGGTCTCTGACATTACAGAAGTTACGTGAGCCATTCTGGCAAGAACGGGTTTGTGATTTTGACTCGCATAGTATTTGGTACATTCTGTGACAAGGAGATGACTTTAACACTTTGAGTGTCCCGAGCAAAATCCAATGCTAAATAGCAACTGCTCGAACTGATTTACTGACTAGGAATTTTATTTGCAAAAGAAAGCAGATTAGGCAAATCTTCGGACTGGATTTCGCGTTACATCACTTGTCTTATCTTTAAACTTGAAACATCATCACCAGATATATATATTTTTTTTTCTATTTGTAGATAATAAATTATATCTAACTGTACGATTTTTTATCGGTTCAAGTTGCTCAAAATAAATTTATTTTCTCTCTACCTCTTGAAACATCCATCCCCAGATTTTTTTTTTTTTTTTTTTTTTTCAATTTGTAGGTAGACGATAAATTATATCAGACAATAAATTATACCTATCTAACTGTACGATTTTTTTATCCGTTCAAGTTGCTCAAAATAAATTTCTCTTTAAGCCATCCCCCCCCACTTCCTCTCATTCTTTCTCTCTACCTCCCTCTCTCTTTCTTTCTCTTCTCTCCTTCCCTCCCTAAGTTTTCTCATTACCAAAAAGTTCGCCGGATTTTGGACAAACAAAAAAGCTCTTCTTCAACAACAAGAACAAATATCTCAGTTTCTGTGCCTTCTGCTCTCTCTCTCTCTCTCTCTCTATTTCCCCATCTTCTTCCTTTTACTCTCCTCCTCCATCTTTTTCTTCTTCTTCGATCGTTTTCTTCTTCTTTCCCATTTTCTTCTCCTCCCTCTTCCCTCTTGCTCCTCAAGGTATTTTTTTCTTTTCCTTCATTTTCTCCTTCTCCTCCTCCATATTCTGATTCTCCTCCTCTTTTATGTACTTTTTCCCTTCCATCGCCACAACGCCAGTTATACATAAATATAAAAAGTTCGCCGGATTTTGGACAAACAAAAAAGCTCTTCTTCAACAACAAGAACAAATATCTCAGTTTCTGTGCCTTCTGCTCTCTCACTCTATTTCTTTCTCTCTCTCTCCCCCTCCCTCTATTTCCCCATCTTCTTCCTTTTACTCTCCTCCTCCATCTTTTTTTCTTCTTCTTCTTCTTCTTCTTCGATCGTTTTCTTCTTCTATCTCATTTTCTTCTCCTCCCTCTTCCCTCTTGCTCCTCCTCAAGGTATTTTTTTGTTTCTTTTCCTTCATTTTCCTCCTCTTTTATGTACTTTTTCCCTTCCATCGCCACAACGCCAGTTATACATAAATATGTAGGTTCTAAGTTCTAATAAATGTTCCTAAGTACATATAGGTATCTGGGTTTTTTCTTCTACTCCTTCTTCCCCTCTATCTTAACCTATTCTTGTTCTTCACTTCTCCTCCTCCTCCTCTTTTTCTCGTCCTCCTCCCATCTCCCACTTCCACATAGGTTCTAATCAAATAAACATCTATCTGCCCTTCTTCGGGTCGAGTTTTTCTCGACCAGTCCCCTCCCCCTCTTCCCCCTCT
>NW_007383132.1:0-6304 GCF_000475195.1 Diaphorina citri | reverse complement strand
CAACAGCGCTCAGCAGGCCAACACTAGCTCTGCAGTGGCCACCAGTGGAACTACAGCCGCTACTACTCAGAACCAACAACAGCAGCAGCAGTATGCTGGTTACGGGAACGCGGCCCAGGGTTATGGAACTCAAGGGTATAACACGGCCAACTACAGTGGCTGGACTGCACAGCAATATCAGCAGTACTATGCAGCTCAGGGCTGGACACAGGTAACGTGATTTTTTTCTAAAAGGTGTAAAGCCAATAGGGAGCGCGTAGTGCAACGGTAGCATTCTTTCTGGTCAGGATTCCTACTGACGGAGAGTTTTTCTTTTACTAAAATATTCTAAACCGTGGCGAAGCACAGGTAACCTGCTAGTAAAATAAAACATAATTATACTGTCGGAATCAATAAAATCTCTGGCCAAGATTCAACTAGAATCCTCAGGCCAGGTTTCTTCTTGCTTCTAGTAGATGGTCTTCCTCAGGATTTGGGCACTTCCGCATAGAGCAATATCCTGAATCTTGTGAAGTGATATGTCGCCCTCCAATTTTTATTATTATTATTTTGTTTTATTTATTTATTTTTTCAAGAGGTTTGATAGAATAAACTACGGGCTAAAAAATTCCCGGAGGGACGGACCCAGCTTGTTTATTACTATTGTAATAATAAAGGAAGGACGGACTAAAAAACCTTACCTTTGTTTTCCTGAGCAAAGCTCGGGCTAGGCACAACAGTTGTTTCTCCCCCAATGACAACTGATCTCCCTGTACATCAGAGTCTAGTTTGGATCTCATGGTGACTACTTTACTCTTCAGATGGGACTTCTCCAGAGCATCCCATAGCTCCGTGTCATGACATCGACCGAATGGGTCCAAGTTATATCTGGAGAATACAATAAGAACATTATAATATATGTGGAGATTAGAATAAGAACATTAATATATCTAGAGATTAGAATAAGAACACCAATATTTTGAATAACTAATCTCCAATGGGTCCAAGTTATATCTGGAGAATAGAATAAGAACATTAATATATTGAATAACTCCTTGTACATCAGAGTCTAGTTTGGATCTCATGGTGACTACTTTACTCTTCAGATGGGACTTCTCCAGAGCATCCCATAGCTCCGTGTCATGACATCGACCGAATGGGTCCAAGTTATATCTGGAGATCAGAATAGGAAATATATTGGCTTAACTCCATACACAAAAAGTCCACTCTGAAGCTTAGGTGTAGGGGCAAACAGGCCCAAAAGATTGGTTAATTGGCTCGTCTGAACCGCAGTCAACTTGTACTTGTTCTTTTCAAGCAGAAAGAACCCTTTGAAACTATCAGTTAGCTAGGCTGGTTAGGGTTAGCTGTTCTTCTCCCTGTTTATAGTCGCACAGCCAGAAGCTAGTCTACTCTCTGTTAAAGTCCCCTAGCTAGACAACTTACCTAATAGTACCATTGAATAGAACAGGATCCTGAGGGATAACCGACAGCCGACTGCGCAGAGTCTCCAACTCTACTGAGGCAATGTCAAAGTCGTCAATCTTGATTTGTCCGCTAGATAGCTCCACTAGTCGGAACAGCGCCACTAGCAGTGAGCTTTTACCTGCCCCTGTTCTGCCCACAATACCTACGGGATAAAATGGGTGAATCAGAGTTGAGTTGATTAATATAAAAGATGGTATGTAACAGATCATCAAATACAGGGTGGTCGGAATTTTTCTTTTAACATTTAAAGCATAGATCCAGGAGCTCTATATATGACTTTTTTACTCTATGAACATATGCCCGCAAATGCTTCCTAACCGAGATATCGCTTTCTTCAAAAGTCGTTGCTATTTAAAAGTCATAAATCCGTGCCAGGGCATGCCAGAATATTAGAACCAGAGTTTTGCAAGGCCGCTACACAGGGGTCACTGGTAGTTACTAACCTATATTTTCACCATGGTTTATCCTGAACGACACGTTGGCTAGCACCAGGGGCCAGTTGTCCCGATATCTCAAGGACACATTCTTGAACTTGATGGTCCCTTGTCTTGGCCAATCAGCGAGTTTGACCTTGACCTGACCAAACTCTGAGGTAATAGGACCTCGACCTTCTGGCACCAGTTTCTGCAAACAAGGGAGGGGATTGTTATTCTATTACATCCGAGCAACAATTCCTATAGCATAGAAAGTATACAACCGTATTCAGGGGCATGGTTAGCCCAGTGGTAACGCGCTTGCTTGTCGGAACAGCGCCACTAGCAGTGAGCTTTTACCTGCCCCTGTTCTGCCCACAATACCTACGGGATAAAATGGGTGAATCAGAGTTGAGTGGATTAATATAAAAGATGGTATGTAAATGTAACAGATCATCAAATACAGGGTGGTCGGAATTTTTCTTTTAATATTTAAAGCATAGATCCAGGAGCTCTATATATGACTTTTTTACTCTGTGAACATATGCCCGCAAATGCTTCCCAACCGAGATATCGCTTTCTTCAAAAGTCGTTGCTATTTAAAAGTCATAAATCTGTGCCAGGGCATGCCAGAATATTAGAACCAGAGTTTTGCAAGGCCGCTACACAGGGGTCACTTGTAGTTACTCACCTATATTTTCGCCATGGTTTATCCTGAACGACACGTTGGCTAGCACCAGGGGCCAGTTGTCCCGATATCTCAAGGACACATTCTTGAACTTGATGGTCCCTTGTCTTGGCCAATCAGCGAGTTTGACCTTGACCTGACCAAACTCTGAGGTAATAGGACCTCGACCTTCTGGCACCAGTTTCTGCAAACAAGGGAGGGGATTGTTATTCTATTACATCCGAGCAACAATTCCTATAGCATAGAAAGTATACAACCGTATTCAGGGGCATGGTTAGCCCAGTGGTAACGCGCTTGCTTGTCATGCAGAAGGTCCCGGGTTCGAATCCCACCATCGACAAAAAAAAACTTGCACTCCTTTTTCGATTGTAAATATTTCAACGGGTTACTTTCTGGTGTTCTCGTGTTGACACAGCATCTAAATGGGTAGGATTGTGTCTTTTCTCGCACATGAGGCATACTATCTGATGAGGGACATACTACGGGATGGGCATGTTACGACACAGACCACACGAGTCTAATGTAGTTGTTTCGTAGCTACGAAATAAAAGCGGTGGTGAAACACTATTTTTTTTTCTTTAAAAAAAGTAAGACAAGATAGGAGAAAGTCAGCCGTTCCGAGAACGAAGAACAAACATTAGCTGTTTAGGATAAAGTTCGCCCCGGCCGGAAATAGAAAAGCGACTTTGCCCTTACGACTTACAAGGCAAGCTACCTTCCAAGCTAACTATGCTGGCTAAGCACAGTTCGGGGGTCGAGTGGATTGGAAGATTGGAACACATCACATGCCTTCAGGCACACTCCATTTGTCAAGGGTCTAGGTTTACCTGGCCCTTGGGATCAATTTTATTTGAAGCACTTACCTTGCTACAGTTATTAATTCGTTCTACGGCCAGAAAATTGAGTTCTGTCTCTACAAACACTCGGACTGTAAACTTTAAGTTAGGTTGGGTTGGGTTAAGTTAGGTTGGGTTGGGTTAAGTTAGGTTGGGTTGGGTTAAGTTAGGTTGGGTTGCCCGGGTTCGAATCCCACCATCGACAAAAAAAAACTTGCACTCCTTTTTCGATTGTAAATATTTCAACGGGTTACTTTCTGGTGTTCTCGTGTTGACACAGCATCTAAATGGGTAGGATTGTGTCTTTTCTCGCACATGAGGCATACTATCTGATGAGGGACATACTACGGGATGGGCATGTTACGACACAGACCACACGAGTCTAATGTAGTTGTTTCGTAGCTACGAAATAAAAGCGGTGGTGAAACACTATTTTTTTTTCTTTAAAAAAAGTAAGACAAGATAGGAGAAAGTCAGCCGTTCCGAGAACGAAGAACAAACATTAGCTGTTTAGGATAAAGTTCGCCCCGGCCGGAAATAGAAAAGCGACTTTGCCCTTACGACTTACAAGGCAAGCTACCTTCCAAGCTAACTATGCTGGCTAAGCACAGTTCGGGGGTCGAGTGGATTGGAACACATCACAATACAATACATGTCTTCAGGCACACTCCATTTGTCAAGGGTCTAGGTTTACCTGGCCCTTGGGATCAATTTTATTTGAAGCACTTACCTTGCTACAGTTATTAATCCGTTCTACGGCCAGAAAATTGAGTTCTGTCTCTACAAACACTCGTACTGTAAACTGTAGCAAGCCGGTCACATGAGATGCATAGGTTAACGCCAGACCTGCTAGGGCCGGGGATACAGAGCCATGGAATGCTACGGTCAGACCCGTTATAATAGCCATGGCAATCACTGAGGGTAAAGGGAAAATATGACATTGAATTACATTACATTGAAATGGGGGTCTTTTCTAACGAAATTAATGTGTGCGGAGTCCAGTATGTAGGACTATTGCACCCCGAATTGAATTAGTTTTTAGATGTAGATTTATGTCTGGATCCAGAAGGCGTAGAAGGAAAAAAAAATCCACTTTAAAATCTCGCCTAAAAAAACGCACAGGGTATATTAAAACACCTCGATGAAATCTATGAGTTAGTTTGGACTCAAACAATCAACCTCAAAATGCAAAAATTTTCGGTCCTAAATTTTATACCCTCGGAAAGGATTCAAACACAGTATCTCTGGGTCAAGAATCAATGTTTTAGTACACTTGGCCAAAGAGGGATATTTCGTGATAAGAAAAGTTAAAAAGCATGCGGTATTTTGAAAACTGGGTTGGGTTAAGTTAGGTTGGGTTGGGTTAAGTTAGGTTGAGTTGGGTTAAGTTAGGTTGGGTTGGGTTAAGTTAGGTTGGGTTGGATTAAGTTAGGTTGGGTTGGGTTAAGTTAGGTTAGGTTAGGTTAGGTTAGGTTGGGTTAGGTTTGGAATCATACAAAATTTCGTCCTCTTCTTTATGTTAATTTTTTGAGTGCACTCAAAACCGAGTGAATCTTTGAATATTGCTCACAAAACCTGCACACATATTAAATGAAACTGAGTTAAAATTCGGAGATTTGGATGTCGAAAAAATGTACTGTAAAAAAAAGGTACCTACTGAGAATTTTTTCAAAATTGAGATTCGCATAAAAGATGATGATAATTTCTGGGGGTGATTCTTGGACCAACCATTCAAAGTGAAGCTCCATATTTGTTGTGATGTACATATTTTCAAAATATAATGAGATTTTGGAAAATTACAGCCGGGTGAATCATTCAAAATGCAAGGAAATACATGGTCTCTTATGAGTTTGAATAATGGGCAAACACTTTGGAATCGTTGTGGAGGAATTCAGTTTCCCTGAGTTTAAATGACTTACCTTCGGACAAAGTCCTGTTCCTTATGGAAGACATGTATAATGTGAAGTCCTGATACAGTGGAGGAGACATTGGAGAAGATGGGGGACCTTGACACGTTCTCCATACGTTTGAAATATCTAGGATTTATCACGCCAAGGGGGCGGTAGTATGGCATCTTTAAACACAGTACATATTTATCAATATTTTTAAAAATTCTCAGTGGAACAAAGCAGGAGTCCTCCATTCATCCTATGCGGAAAAAAAGCGTTGTGTATCCAAGAGGTTTAAAACCTCTATCAATTCTTAGACTAAATATCTGTATCTCTAACTCAAGGACATGAAAATAAATAACGCTAAATACGAGATAAAAAAAATAATATGCTGTTTTTTCCGGATTTCTTTTCGTGGACTTGGCCCTTCTTAAATCTTCCACCCTTTAGTGCATATCATGTACCTTGATTCTGTTGAAACTGATGTTGGAGTCGATTATATTCTCCGTTCCCACTCTCAAGTTAAAAAACGCAAGGCGCATCTGAGCATTTACAATAGTAACCAGAGAGAAAGCCTGTGTTAGAAAACCAAAGTGTTAGTGAGGGAAATATGTACAGGTTGTGAACAGGCAGTTAAAAGGGTTCACACTCATGAGAAGGCAGTTAAAACACCAATCCAAATTAGGACTCTTTGAAAAAGAAGTAATTTCTCTTACCTAATAGTATACCCAATTTACCTAATAGTACCCAAGTAATTTCTCTTACCTAATAGTATACCCAATTTACCTAAAAGTACCCAAGTAATTTCTCTTACCTAATAGTATACCCAATTTACCTAATAGTACCCAAGTGATTTCTCTTACCTAATAGTATACCCAATTTACCTAATAGTACCCAAGTAATTTCTCTTACCTAATAGTACCATTGAATAGCACAGGATCCTGAGGGATAACCGACAGCCGACTGCGCAGAGTCTCCAACTCTACTGAGGCAATGTCAAAGTCGTCAATC
>NW_007383131.1:4558-6232 GCF_000475195.1 Diaphorina citri | reverse complement strand
ATCCGTTCAGGATAAAATCCGCCCCGGGCGGTAATCGAACCCGCGGCCTAGCGCTTACAAGGCAGACGCGCTACCAACCAAGCTAACTAGACTGGCAAAAAAATGAACAGAGAAAAAGAAAATAGAAATTAGTCTCGGAATGATAGAAGTTTTAGAGCCAGCCTAGTTAGCTGTTGGTAGTGCGTCTGCCTTGTGAGCGCTAGGCCGCGGGTTCGATTCCCGCCCGGGGCGGATTTTATCCTGGTGGGATAATGTTCGTTCTCGGAACGGCTGGCTTTCTCCTATCCTGTCTTCCTTCTCTCTTCGATTTCGTGACGATAAGACCATAGCAGTTATAGTTCCTGTCAAACCTCTTAAAAAAAAAGTTTGAGAACTTACTTGGCCAGTCGCGTAGTTCGAATGAACCACTGACTCAGACGGCGCTTTTCCACTCTAGCTCCAGACCTCCATGATATCCCTTGCTCATCCACCTGTTCATCCGCTAACACTGTATTGTCAATAGGATCCCAGTTAACAGTAGCCTGAAAAAATAATAATTATTACTGCCTGAAAAAATGTTATAAGTAGGTAAAATAGAAAAAAAAATCAAACAAATATAACTACTGCCAGCCTAGTTAGCTTAGTTGATAGTGCGTCTGCCTTGTAAGCGCTAGGCCGCGAGTTCGATTCCCGCCCGGGGCGGATTTTATCCTGATGGTATAATGTTCGTTCTCGGAACGGCTGGCTTTCTCCTATCCTGTCTTCTTTCTCTCTTCGATTTCGGGACGATAAGACCATAGCAGTTACAGTTCCCTCTGTCAAACCTCTTAAAAAAATAATAACTACCTAAGTACAGATAAGATAAGAATTGGCTGTAAAATTATTCATCACCTACTTACACTGGGATTGAACCCGGGCCCTCCTGTTTACCAGGCTACTACGCCATCGAGACAGATTGAAATACTATTTAACCCATTGACAAATATCTCGCGTAAACTTCTAAAATACGTACCGTGTAAATTTTAAAAATACGGGCTGCAAACCGTGGAGGTAAGACAAGTCTGGATAGCGATGCTTTTTTTTTAAAATGAAGCCGAAAAAAATTATGTGACTCCATTGGAAAAATTTGCAACCGTGCGAATTTGTATTTTCATTTTTAAATTTATGGCATAGGTAAATATCCATTTAAAAATACTTCATTTTTAACAGAAACCATAGGTATTAAAAAAGTAAAAAAAAAACATTGGTGAAACCAAATGTCTACTTATTTTTCTTTCGTGAAACTTTCGGAAACGGAATCTATTTCGATTTCCTATGGTTTAGTACAGGGCTATTTCAGTTTTCAAAACGGAACGGATTTCGCTGCCGAAAATTTTCCGACAGGAAAATGCTCAACTAATCAAGGTAAAACAAAATATGCGAGGTAGATTAAAAATATAGATAGGGTATATAATTTGTACATAAAAGAAACATTAAAATTTGCCATAATAATACTAATAATAAAAGTAAAACAAGACATAAATAATATCTAATAGTTTTAAAATATTAGGCGTATTTAGGGAAATGCACGTTTAGTCGTGTTTTCCTTTTTCGGAATTTCCTCTCTTTCCCCCACGACCCACGACACTGGCTAATAAGATCGGAACAGAAAAGCTGGTAACTTTATAATATTATATGCACAATAATATTTTTTTT
>NW_007383131.1:0-4466 GCF_000475195.1 Diaphorina citri | reverse complement strand
TTTTTTTATTTTTTATTGAAGGATATTCGATAGGTGTTTCGATCACAAAAGTGGGAATAGATACGCAATAACGCAATATTTACAGCTTAAAAGCAGGACCAAGGTCCATACAGGAACCAATATCTTAAAATTCAAGAGGTTTGATAGAGGAAACTGTTCCAACGAAAGCGAAGAGAGAAGAAGAACAGGATAGAAAGCAAAAAAAGGTTCCGAAAACAAACCTTATCTGTGTAGGATAAAGTTCGCCTTAAGCAGGAATCGAGCCCGCAACCTAGTGCTGCCAAGGCAGGTGCGCAACCTTCCAAAAGCTAACTATTTTTTTCTCTCTCTCTACCAAATACACAAAGCCTTGTTTAGACTAAGGGGAGTAGAGAGACTTTTCAATCTCATTCTGGCAGTATAAGCAAATTAAAACAGTGTACCTCTGTCGTTTCGGCAATCCAAACTTTGGGCAGTCCGTCAACAAAATTTCATTGTTTATTGTTTCTCTCTATTCTAATTTTTCGGGCGAGCATCAAAAGTAATTCCATCAGATCATTGGTAGGTCCACGTCTTCTTGTTTTAGCATTCACATCATACCTCACAGAAACAGCCGCCCAGGCGATCGTCAACGTCAAAAGTAGTTCCATGTTCCATCAGATTATCAGTAGTTCCTTCACATCTTCTTGTTTTAGCTTTCACAACATCATACCTCACAGAAACAGCCGCCAAGGGCCACCACGGGCCCCCAAATTTAAGCCGCCACCGCGACCGCCTTTCCGGTCCTGGGCCGCGACTCGCCGCAATAGGTCCGCAGCGTCGCGTACGTACACTTCCGCAGGCAGCACTCGTGATGAATGCCGCTCTGAAAGTTCTTGTTGTTCCGCCTCAGTCGCAAGTAGCGCTGAAAACCGCCGGTAGAGAGCGCTCCGCCGTAGTACGGGGAATTTCCGGTAGATAGCGCCGCGAAAGGGAGCGCTCCGCCGTAGTACGCGGAACCTCCACTAGGGCGCGCTGACTCGTAGCCTCTCGACTCGTACATCATTCCTCCGTTAGAGTGCGCCCCAGGTCCGAAGCCGATGGGGATGTCCGAATCGGGAAAATAGAGGGCGTTCTCCCGCAGGAGGAAGGCGAGAGGGGCGTAGTCCTCGACCGGGAGGTCCTCGCCGAACAGGGCGATCAGTTCGTCGATTTCGTCGGATTCGAGGGAGAATGAGGCGGAGGAGGCTGTGAACAGAGACGAATAGAGGAAGCGGTTAGTCAATTAAGCATGGATAGAGACCATCATCCCGGTGTATGGCAGAAAAAAAGATATCCTTCTTTTACCCTGCCACTACCATTCGGCTACAGCTGAAAGCTGAAGCCGCTACAACAACATAGATTTGTGTTTGTGGAGCTTCTTATACCTTTAGGACCCTTGCCTACTCTTAAACCTCTCATCGGTGGGCTTTTTGTAGCTGGTTATTATTTTGTCATTTTTCTCCCTGCGTGCCAATATTTTGATACTATGTTGTCGGTGTTTGATAGACTTGGGCGGACTGCAATGTGATCCGCATTCATAATTATGTATTTTCATTTTGGCCATAAAGTGGGCAAATGGGTGTGTCTCTGCATGCAATTCCATCCCTCTAAATATCGTGAACACACAAAAGGGCATCAAATCTTACCTAGTGAGTTGGGCTCCATCAGTGCGAAGTCGGATAGACTTGGGCGGACTGCAATGTGATCCGCATTCATATGTATTTTCATTTTGGCCATAAAGTGGGCAGATGGGTGTGTCTCTGCATGCAATTCCATCCCTCTAAATATCGTGAACACACAAAAGGGCATCAAATCTTACCTAGTGAGTTGGGCTCCATCAGTGCGAAGTCGCTGGGGGATGATATGCTTCGTCTGCGCCTATAGACTCCGTCACAGACCAACTTGAGGACTTGGTTCAGAGATTCGCCACATACCTGTCAACACAAAATTGCATAATTATAAGAACCGGCTTTTTCCGGTCCCTCAACATTGGGTGAGCTGAGCTGACGATGGACTTGTACTTGTTTTCAATTTGATGCTTGACATTTTCCGTCAGTTTTTCTTTCTGAAATGAAGTGGAAACGTGACAGTTTTTTTTTCTGGTAGAACTTACTCAACTTACCTATTATGTGAGAAGTCTAACCCTATAATAAGCATTGAAAAGAAAGGGCTTGCCTTGTTGATTATTGACGTAGTTGACAAGACTTGTCTGGCTTTCTGGTTCCTTCTATATTCATTTGGAAGTATTTTTTAGGCAATCTATTCTCATCCATTCTTCTTACATGTCCATACCATTTCAGAATAGAATAGACAATGAAATATAGAATAGAACAGAACCTTCTGTTCTAATTCAATACATGCGAATAAGCATTCAATCGTACCTTCGTCTCAGCTTGGGCGAAAGAATCTGAGTGAGGTCTACAGTTCACAGAACTACTAAACATTGGGTGAGGAGGAGGAGGTGAGTAGCTTTTGTCGCTAATAACAAAACAATAATAGCCAACCTAGTAATGGCTTTTATAAGGAGTCTGCCTTGTGAGCGCTAGGCGGGTTCCATTCCCGCCCGGGGCGGATTTTATCCTAAAGGGATAATGCGGACCTTTAATTATTGAATTAATTCCAGCTAATCTGCATTCTGCCCCACTGTGCGTCTTGACCACTACACCACCGAGGCAGGTTAATTCCTCCTCGGTGCAATCATACATAATAACCAATCCAGGATTTTCTTACCTCTGTCGGGATATGAGCCAGTCCCTTAGCTTGCTGCTCACCGGGTAGCCCCCCAGTTGATTTTCCAAAGCGAACCTACAGATCTCGTCCCGAGTCCAGCTTTTGGAATCGACCTCTGAAAAAGGGAGAACAACGGTCGAAAGTATTCAAGGGACATTTGTTCAAGGAAGTTTTGATTGATTTGTTTAAAGAAGTTTTGACCCCCCAGTTGATTTTCCAAAGCGAACCTACAGATCTCGTCCCGAGTCCAGCTTTTGGGATCAACCTCTGGAAAAAGGGAGAACAACAAACTACAGGATTATTTAAAAAAAAAAAAAAAAAATCCAGTTGATGTGAATCAGCCTTGACTGACTATGATCATTGATCAGTTGATGAGTAGATATACCTACCTTGCAATGAGCACATATAAGACAGCACCAAAATTTGGTACTTGAGTCTCTAGGACAGCATTATTTCAGGCCTATTTGAAGTCTGGCTGAACAGGAGGGGATAGGTTCAATCCCAGCTCAGGATTATTAAAAAAAAAAAATATTCCAGTTGATGTGAATCAGCATTGACTGACTATGATCATAATGATCAGTTGATGAGTAGATATACCTAACTTGCAATGAGCACATATTATAAGACAGCACCAAAATTTGGTACTTGAGTCTCTAGGACAGCACTATTTCAGGCGTATTTGAAGTCTGGCTGAGGGACTATAAACAGAAGTCTGGCTGAGGGAATATAAACAGAAGTCTGTAGGGACTATAAACAGAGAGTAGATCAGCGTCTAGCTAGGGGACTATAAACAGGGAGAAGACTAGTCCAAATTTCCTCACACTATATTAATAGCAAAGGTTGAATGCAAAGGGCATCCCACTCGGAAAATTTTGTTTAGCCAAAACCAGTTGGCCTCAAAGCAATCACTCTAAAGGTGATTGAGAGGCTGACATGAATGCAAAGGGCATCCCACTCGGAAAATTTTGTTTAGCCAAAACCAGTTGGCCTCAAAGCAATCACTCTAAAGCTGATTGAGAGGCTGACGACAAACACCGACCCCATCTGAACATGGGAAAAGGCAAAGAAGAAGAAGATTTGAGAAACCTATGAAATGACCACCTGTGGGTCATACCATCTTATACCTGTTGACAGAGGCATCACCGGCTACTTACCAACAAGTCTAAATTGCTAAACAATCTTATCAAAAGGCAAAGAAGAAGAAGATTTGAGAAACCTATGAAATGACCACCTGTGGGTCATACCATCTTATACCTGTTGACAGAGGCATCACAGGCAACTTACCAACAAGTCTAAATTGCTAAACAATCTTATCATAGAACACCAGGATGCGGTAGGGGGCAGAAGCCGTAGCTTCAGTGACCAATGCATTCTTCTTTGTGAACAACTCACGGAAGTCTTGAATTCAAACACCCATGTAAGGGCAGGGCAGGTCTTCTAAAAAAAAAAAACGGTAATGGTTCAGTACCTATACTGACAGTTAAATAATGCTATAAATTTATCACATCATAAAAGGGAGAAAGACCATGATATTTCTCACCTCATAGAAGGGAGAAGACTCCCTTTTATCACCTCTTGTACAACTTGTACAACAAAGTGCTATGCTACAAAGTTTAAGCACACATAAAGGAGTATACCGAGTTAATCGCTTAATGTTATCATTAGGCTAAAAAAAAAAGTTATGGCAACAATTCATGGATAAATTACTACAGGGTGTGCCAGGAGTACAATGCTTC
>NW_007383130.1:0-5776 GCF_000475195.1 Diaphorina citri | reverse complement strand
TAGGTATGCCATCTTCTTTATAAAATCTCTTCTCATACAGCATCTTGGTCTTTATTTGTAATTTTATCTGTATTTTTGATACCTACAGACCTACTACCACCTAGATGTCCTATTGATAATAGGTTTGTCGAAGAGAGATGAAATTTGGTCTTTCCTGGTATGGTCCAAGGACAAGGACTAAACTGTTATGATTAGGTGAAAATCAGACAGCAGACAGTCGCCCCATCCAGATATTAACTAAAGTCAATGTTGCTTTACCTTTATCTCATAAAGGTAAGAGGTGTAAAGAAAAATGGGAATGGACAAAATTGTTAATTTTTTGGAAGAAATTTTTCCAAGTCCAAAAAGTACCTACTGAAAATTTTGAAAAAAAAAAAAAAAAAAAAAAAAAAAAAAAAAAAACTTGTAGGTAATGTTAAGTTGAGAATGACAGAATAAATGGATTGAATTCATATCATTTGAAAAAGAAAATTGTTTAAATATTCCTGATAACTTACCCTCACAACATCAATGGGAGTTGAAGCAACAGCACTGCCCAGACTAGCAATAAAACTTGATCTGAAAATTGATAATAATTAAGACTTAAGCCTGGGATCACAATCACTTTTATTATTATTATTATTTATTTATTTTTTTATTATTTTTTTTTTACTTTTTTAAATCCTGATGTAGACAGAATGGACACAAAGTGGCTTTACAACATCAAATGTATCAGATTCAGATGGGTAGAAGAGCTCACTGTGTGAGAATCCTGCAATAAACCTTCCACTGGATCACTGAAGTTAAGTAAGTAAGCCAGGTTCAATGTGATGATACCCATGTACATAAATGTGACAAGCAGTTCCCTCTAAAAACTTCTGGCTTTTGGTTTTTCTTTCAACTTACATGAAATGATTGGCCATGCTGTCTCCAAAATATTTTATCAGCTTCAGCTTACAGAAGTCATACACTGGTAGTTCAACAGCTGCAATGACTGCTGCACGATAAGCTGTAGCACTGACTCCCTGTGGAAATAATAACAATGATAATCAGAATAAACTATTAAGTACCTAGAATGTAGAAATAAGCTCGTAGGTGCCTATACTTTTACAACCTACTCATAGAATTATTGTTTGCAAAGATAGACTTTTTTTTTTTTTTTTTTTTTTTCGGATAAGGCGTTTTAACACAGGAATACCCTGGTCGTTCACGCCGGAAAGATAGACTTTAATTTCTATTGTGCTACATTTTTTTTTTTTTTTGACCACATCTGTAGGGTTGGCAATACTGCTTGCCAGAATACCAGCTGCTACAGCACATCCACATTCACCACAATATCTTCCTGGCCCAGTTTTCTCAACAATGAAATTCTTCCATGAGTAGTTATGTCCCAAACTTAATTGTTCCATAGGTGGCTTGGTCTTTATGACTGCAGGACTGATTTCTACAAGTACATAATGATTATAATATCAGTAAGTAAGTATCTAATTAATCAAATTTATATTAATGAAACATGATCATGAAATACATACAGATTCACAAAGGAGGAGTACTAATGTTGTTTGTTCTTCTTCGTTCTATTTTTTTTTTATTTAACTGCATGGATACTACCACACTCACCCACTGTGTAAAGCCCAGAATCCATCTTTTCTGGAGATTCTGTAAAAGGACATCTGTCATACCACGGTACTTCAGATGTAGCATACTGCTGATCCTAACTTGCTGACCCTGAACTTGAAGACGTGTTTGGCGGTGTCAATTGGGAAAGTTCCTTAATAACATAGATAATAATAATAATAACGAGTTTTAATTCATTAACAGTGGTCCTTACAACTTTAGTGATTTTGGAGTATCTATATTTAAACTTGAATGTCAGATACAGATATCGGTAAATATTTTTTAAGCAAGCTGGAAACTCACACTGTGTGACCATAGACCATGTGTATGTGTATGACTGTATAGGTAAGTAAAATATCTGATATTGACAACCCCCAGTACAGTTCTAGAAGTTTAATGCCTAAATTCTATAATACTTTATTAAGAAAATTTCAATGCTACAAATCTTACCAAATTCAGCAGTAATTGAAGCAAGACCTCCGTAAATGAAAGGTCTCCAATCACTATTTCCCATTGAATTCTTCAATCAATTCTGTGCACAAACAAAGAAAATAATACTTTATTCAACAGATGAGTGAGTTGGGTAATAAATAAAACTGATCTCAGGGCTTTATAGAACATAGAGAACTTCTCACTTTGCAAGGGGTAACCCCTCTTGAATGGAAGGTTAAACTGGATTACCTGAAAGCATTCCTAGGTAGATCTACCACCTAACCCTTGGAACTCTAGAGCTATTAGTATCTGGTCAAATGAATAGTTATCATGAGGTCAAATAATTAAAAAGTTGAAGGTAAAATTACATGCCTCTGCTGGGGATCAAACCCACATCCCTTGATACTATACTAGACAGGCATTTCGATCACTTTTCCATTTGATTAGTGATAATAGTGAAGTGCTATGAAAGAACTAAAACAAATCAAGTCTTACCAAAATGTTACACCTTGGGTTTCAAACAAAGGGGGGAATGTGCAATCTTGGTGTTATTGATAATAAATATGATAAGATTATAACTGCTACAATCCTCTGGCCTTGCTCAATGAACTTCTGAAAACATCAGACAAATAACTGCTTTGTTTCTTATAGATAGGTATCAGTTTTGAAATGATTTGTTTATTAGTCTTATCACACTGGGGGATTTACCCTCCATTTAGTGACAGGCTAAGAAACTCCTATACCCACTGCCTCACATTAGTTCACCCAGCCAGAGTGGGACTGGGAAAAGCCAACAGCACTTGATTGCCAAGTTGCTCAGTGCTCACCTATCCGGATACCCAACCATACACAGGGTTGCTTAACTTACCTGAGATTCTTGAGATCTTGAGAGTTTGAACAGGGTTCGGATGAACTTGTAGATCTGTCTATGCTCCGGTGGGTATCTGTCATAGTCCTCTGGGACTGGGTCTCTCTGGAAAACAAAAAACAAAATCCAAATTGGGAAATGTTAAGTGTACCTATTTTATTATGGGCCTGATGAATTACTTTTGATAAAGGATGAATTATTTATTTCCCTTTGGTAACACCACAAGGATCAAAATATTTCATGCCAGTGAAACATGATTATTTATAATTTTGTGGTCTTTTTGTTGTTATTCCCCCAGTGGTAATAAATAATATTCCCAATTATACAGACCAACATATGGCTGATGGCATACTGCTTCTGATTTGACCAAGGTAAAATGACAGCATTGTGCATTCTCCTGTAAGCCACCCAAACTCCCTTTATCAATTATCTATTTTGGTAATTGGAGAAAAGCAAGAGCAAATAGTTAAAATGAGTTTTCTTACAGTAAGTGGGTGTAGTTTCTCATCAAAGATCTCAAGGTATTTGTATGAGTTGCCATTTTTAATGTAATAATAGATTGCAAGTGCAGAACATTTGACAGTATTTTTCAGATTTGGTTGAGACACAGTACTGTCATCTAGGTAGATTGTAGAACATGATGAACTTTTTTTCAAGGGCATTAGTGATAATAGTGAAGTGCTATGAAAGAACTAAAACAAATCAAGTCTTACCAAAATGTTACACCTTGGGTTTCAAACAAAGGGGGAAATGTGCAATCTTGGTGTTATTGAGAATAAATATGATAAGATTATAACTGCTACAATCCTCTGGCCTTGCTCAATGAACTTCTGAAAACATCAAACAAATAACTGCTTTGTTTCTTATAGGTATCAGTTTTGCAGTTTTGAAATGATTTGTTTATTAGTCTTATCACACTGGGGGATTTACCCTCCATTTAGTGACAGGCTAAGAAACTCTATATCCATTGCACTGCCTCTGCTGCCTCACATTAGTTCACCCAGCCAGAGTGGGACTGGGAAAAGCTAACAGCACTTGATTGCCAAGTTGCTCAGTGCTCACCTATTTTCAAGGGCCTATTATCTGCTGCAATCTGAAATACATGAGAGAAGTTTTTATTATATTGGTATACCCTGACTGAAAAAATTGTTTGTGTTGTAAAGGTGCATCTACATTAAAGTTGATCAAAGCCAATCAAACACTCTAACTTTTGGAATGGTGCCCCTATTTTCTGCACTAGGTATTTCCTGCTTGATATCTCATGTATTGTGATGTAAAGAGTGGTTTGATAGATTGCTAGATATCACTTGAAATCTCATGTATTGTGATGTAAAGCATGATTTGATAGATTGCTAGATATCAACTTTTCAGCTCAGTGCATACCTATCATAAAACTAAAGTGCACAAGGCCTCAGGTTTATTTCCTAGCAGAGATTCATGGTATGCTAGGATTTTTGTGCAAGTAGCCTTTTGAGGCAAATCTATAGGTGGCAGTAATAACAGAGTAAAAATAAATTCATGAGAATAAATGGCAGTAAGACTCTTTTAGCTTTATTCCTTTTCCAAGTCCCTGTACTTACATTATTTGATGGTTTCAAGGGCCTATTATCTGCTGCAATCTGAAATACATGAGAGAAGTTTTTATTATATTGGTATACCCTGACTGAAAAAATTGTTTGTATTGTAAAGGTGCATCTACATTAAAGTTGATCAAAGCTAATCAAACACTCTAACTTTTGGAATGGTGCCCCTATTTTCTGCACTTAGGTATTTCCTGCTTGATATCTCATGTATTGTGATGTAAAGAGTGGTTTGATACATAGATTGCTAGATATCACTTGATATTTCATGTATTGTGATGTAAAGCGTGGTTTGATAGATTGCTAGATATCAACTTTTCAGCTCAGTGCATACCTATCATAAAACTAAAGTGCATGAGGCCTCAGGTTTATTTCCTAAGTAGCAGAGATTCATGGTATGCTAGGATTTTTGTGCAAGTAGCTTTTTGAGGCAAATCTATTGGTGGCAGTAATAACAGAGTAAAAATAAATTCGTGAGAATAAATGGCAGTAAGTAAGACTCTTTTAGCTTTATTCCTTTTCCAAGTCCCTGTACATTATTCAAGAGGCCCATGAGTTCTTACATGGTGTTTTTCAAGAAAGAATACAAGAAGATGAAAGAAAAAGATCCAACAATGTCGTACATTATTGGATTTGGAGAAGGAATGAATAATAATGAATAATTACTTACATGAGACTGACTTTTTTTCCTGCTTAATCCATCTGAAATGAGAAAAAATACAGAACAATAAGTTACAATCTAGTTGGAATTAAAACTAAACAATTTTTATCTATAAGATCATGAAGACTAAAAAGCAACCACTTTTTTCTAAGGGTTTATAGAGGAAACTGTATCAATAGAGGCCTTATTGTCCCAAAAATGCAGAGAGAAGGACACGGTAAAAAAAAGCTAGCTGTTCCGAGGACAAACCTTATCTGTTTAAGATAGACTTCACCCTCCACTTTTTTCTAAGGGTTTATAGAGGAAACTGTATCAATAGAGGCCTTATTGTCCCAAAAATGCAGAGAGAAGGACACTAAGGACAGGGTAAAAGAAAGCTAGCTGTTCCGAGGACAAATCTTATCTGTTTAAACACTTTTTTCTAAGGGTTTATAGAGGAAACTGTATCAATAGAGGCCTTATTGTCCCAAAAATGCAGAGAGAAGGACACTAAGGACAGGTTAAAAGAAAGCTAGCTGTTCCGAGGACAAACCTTATCTGTTTAAGATAGACTTCACCCTAGACCCTAGGTCAGAATTTAAGCCAGATTGATTAAGTAGAAGTTCTTAAAACACAGGTGTGCTACCCTCCAAGCTAGAC
>NW_007383129.1:0-6305 GCF_000475195.1 Diaphorina citri | reverse complement strand
AGTTACCACATCATTTTCCACTTGCCAAGAACATCTCAGAATGGCCTATCTCAGCCCTGTTCATAACCACGGCCTAAGATGCAGAATATGTTGTTGCTGTTGTTGTTTACAAATGTCATGACATTGACCATTTTCCTATGTGCCTCCCAATATTTTTCTACAATGGAACTGCTGGCTTCCAAGGCTGGACAGGAATTAGATTAAGATGCAGAATATGAAATAGATATGTTTCAAGTTTTAAAACATTATTTCTTATTATTTAATAATTAATAAATAGAATTATCACGAAAACAAACTAGCTGTGAGTAAAATTTACTCACATTTTATTAATTTGTTTGAATTTTTAGTTTGTTAGCCCATTTGTTTCACAATGAATTTTTTGCTCAATAGGCTTTGGGATTGACCAAGCTCATGGGGCCCCCATAATAGCCCTTTTTTCCACATGACTTTCTAACACTGAATCACTAGGTAGTATACTTACAAATCTACAAAGGAGTACAGAGAGTTGTCATCATCAATTTCTACATGACAAGCCTCTGCCATAACGCTTTTGGTGCTTCAAGAATTTGATGTTAACCATTTGCTTGAAGTACTATTCTGCCTCCTTTAAGTACATAATGTGTTTACAGTGGATGTGTTCAAATCAGTAACCTGAAAAAGAAAACTAGATTTAGACACAATACTAACAAGTATGTACCTAGAGAGCAAATATATAGATAATATTTGATCTATTCCAAGTGCTCATCCACAACAGCGACAACAGACATGCAAAATTTTGGCCCTTGAAAAGACCATTGATCCTCAAACCCCACCAAGACTGTTGACCTCCACACTAACATGTCCACAATGGAGCCTGGAACCTCCTGCCTATTTAGATAATAATCATGATAGATTGTTAAATGTACACTCAGGCAATCTGAGTTTAAACATCCTTTAAGTTTAAGTCGAAGGTTCGGTAAGGTCAAAAGCTTTCTTCAAATCAGACTAACTGGTGAGACTACATATAAATTGTTGATTTCACTAATGGGTGAATAGGGCCCGTGAAGTTTCAATAGGGTCGAAACCTTTCTTCAAATCAATGTAGATCAACTAGTAAGTCAATCAACTGGTAGATTAGTAGATGTCACACTCTCAGACCGTCTGACAGCCCTGGACCTGTTGGACGGTCTGCGCGTGCGTCGCCGGCATTATGTGGTCAGACGAGTCTACAGGCTACAGGAGAATATCCTAAGGTGGATTTCACATCTGTTGCGATTCAGGTTCAGGTCGAGTCAGCCAACTTAAAATGGCTAGAGCTAGAGATCATCACCCCGGTGTATAGCAGATACAAAAAGACATCTTTTCTTTATTCTGCTATCGCCATTCGGCGAAAGCTAAAGCCGCTACAACAACAACATTGGAAGCAGTACTAAAAGTAGGTACTGGAAGCGCGTCTATTTTCAGACTGCATCGCGCTACGCCGCGCTACTAGTGGCGCGCCTACGCTTCCCATGTGCAGCGGGCCTTATGAACACTGTAATGCAAACGACAAGCTGGTTCTCCCCGGGAAAAAAGTTGGAAGTAGCGAAACATGAAAACTGAACTATACTTGAGGAAAGATTTCATATTCAAATATTTATAGGAGAGAGAAAGGTATTGAGAGAGAGAGAGAAAGAGAGAGAGAGAGCTGTCACACACACCCGTCAAACGTGTATTTGTCGGCATAAAACCACAGATAATGTTGCTTTCAGCTCCAAAGGCTACCAGAATATGTATTAACAATGATCATTGAAGAGATCTATTGAAAAAGGGCTCAAAGATGAAAATCCAGTTTTATACCCACAGAACAATGGCTGATACTTTGAAACTAGGCTCTAAGGAACTCAAAACGTGTTTTGGCTCTAAAAACTGACCATCGAAAATTTTGCCCGAATACCTACCAACATTACTTTCCTTTCTATAGGATAAGGAAAGTAAAAAGATGAATATATCCAGTCTTATCTTTGTAATTTACCTCCTCTTCTTTCTTCTTCTTCTTCTTCTTCTTCTCCTCCTCCTCCTCCTCCTCCTCTTCTCAAAAGTCTGAAGTCTGTCTCTTCTTCTTCTCTCCTCTCCTTCTTCTTCTCCTCCTCCTCCTCCCCTTGGAAAGAGGAAGGAGAAGAAAAGAAAGAAGCACTTTTAGCCGAAAAGGGGCCATAACAGGGTGAGGGTCTTCTTGCATGAAAGATATCAATGTGGAGGGGGATTGTTGATATAATCGGAGAAGACTGGAGATGCATTGAAGTAGGGGAGGAGAAAGGATGAATAGAAGTAGGGGGAGGGGATGAATTGAAGGAGGGGAGCGAATGTATTGAAGTATTAAAGAGAAAGATTTGACACGTTTGGCAACGTAGCCTACTTTTTAGATGAATCCTTGCTGCCATATTCAAATGGATAAGGTATAGGTATAGATAGAAATAAAGGTGAGAATACACCCCTTGGTATGTAGATGTCAAATGTGACAAGGATGCGACACGAAACTTTTGGTTAAGATCGGTGCAACGCTTGGCGGCATTTCTGCTGCTTTTTGGCGGTTTTTGGTGTAATTTATCAATATCTCGGGAACGGTATGAGCTAGAGACTTGAAATTTTGTATGTAGTTCACAAATGTGACAAGGATGCAACACAAAACGTTTGGTTGAGATGGTTGCTGCGATTGGCGGTATTTTTACCGCTTTTGGACAGATTTCGACCGTTTTTTGGCGGTTTTCAGCTATAGCGACAATACGGTTAGAGATAAAATAAAAGTTAGGGTAAAAGAACACTCAAATAAGCATCAGTCAATAGGATAAGGAAAGTCGTGTGATGTTCACACCAGATTTTTTTTTTTTTTCTTTCTTTAGAGGTTTGGTAGAGGGAACTGCTACTGTCTTACCGTCCCGAAAGCGAAGAGAGGGTTTCCTGATTTTAACTACCTAGGTGTCAAGATATAACTCGAACGATTTATCCGATTTCGATGACATTTGGCAAACATTTTCAAGACAAAGCAATTTTCTCATGAGATTGTTTAGGTCCTTTTGTTGTTCTGAGGTATGAATGAAATCATTAATTTCATTAGCTTTCCTAAATCTATCACCCAAGTCATTACTCATTGTCAACACAATACCATATCTTTCATATTCAAATTCTATAAATGCTCATCATTTTAGATTTAGATCAGTGGCGACCTTATCACAGGGGTACAGGAAAAAGAATACTATCATCAAATTTCTATTTACCTATTTGAAGAGGTTTGATAGAGAGAACCGTAACTGCTAAGGTCTTATCGTCCCGAAAGAGAAGAGATGAGGAAGACAGGATAGGAGAAAGGCAGCCGTTCCGAGAACGAACAGTATCTGTTTAGGATGCAATCCGCCTCGGGCGGAAATCGAACTCGTGACCCAGCCTTACAAGGCAGACGCGCTACCGTCCAATTTAACTAAGTAGAAGACTGCTTTTTAGTCCGTCCTTCCTTTATTATTACAATAGTAATAAAAAGGTATAAGGGACGGACTATTGTATTCGCTTCGGTGTCTGTCAGTCCCCATGGGCTGAAAAATTCCCGGAGGGACGGACCCAGCTTGTGTAGGTGATGTTAAACATATAGGTACCTAGGTACCTACCTAAACAATTTTGAGTATAAAATTCCATACCTCGGCTGGGATTCAATGAATGACCTCCTGATTATGAGACGAGCTTTTTGACCACTACAAAATAATAATTGTGAATAATAATAATAATAGACTCTTGAGTGGAAGGCAACCACTAGGCGAGGTTAACGCCTTAGGCGCTTTCTACCACCTAACCCTTAAGAGCTCCATTATTATGTGGTCAAATTCTCACATAAATGAGGATAAAATTCCATACCTCGGCTGTGTCGTGTGTAGTGGGAACACTCTCATTTAAATTACATTGCCTACAGGACATTCGGAAAAAAATCGGATGAAACTCACAAGTCGGAACGGACCTTTAGAATCAATGTGCTGTTATAACTCTGTGCGTTTACTGTTTTCACTAACGATGACGATTTGATGAAGGATGACTAGGATGAGCTATATCAGCCATTCTTAACCTATGGTCCGTGGACCACTAGTGGTCCGCGAGAAGGTTTCAGGTGGTCCGCGAGAGGTGAGTAAGGAAAAAGTCATCGTGTCTCTATTTTATATAACATACCTTAATTTTATACAATAAAAAAATTGTTTTTCTCAACAAACAAAAAAATAAATAAATAATAATGTTAATTTTTCTCATTTTCTATTTCTTTTCCTACAGGTAGATATAGGTCCTCTAATACATACCTACCCATTGTCACATAGCGTGTACAATGTACAATTGATTGCATATACATACAAACATACATAATCTCAAGTGGTCCGCGAGATTTTTGGTTTATCAATAGTGGTCCGCCAATTCTAAAAGGTTAAGAACCCCTGGTTTAGATGGTGCAAAGTCAGGCTGGCATTATCATTATCTTAATAATTGAAATTACATACACACATAGCCATTATCGTTCTATCCTATAGGACAGGTCGATTCAATTGAAATAAGGGATCCTTTTTAGTTTTCAATGGAAACTTGATAGAAACGTAGAAAAAGATATAACATTTTTTGAAAATAAGAAACAGCGAGAAGTTATACTATGAAAATAACGCGAAATTCGACTAAATTGTTGCATATTGCATACACAGAAACATGTACATGTATGTCTGTCTGTTACGGCGCTGTTACTCTGATGGACCTTTTGTTGTCCTCTTTTCACGAAAAAACGGCTTAACCAATTTTGATGAAATTTTTTGTGGTTGTTGAGAAGAGTACTGAGGGTGACATAGGCTATTTAAATTTGTCATATTCCATCCCGATTCAAAATGGCAGCACCTCAAAATTATGACTCTTATGCCACGCTGATCCCGTACAAAGGACGGGTCAACCACTAGTGTCAAATAATAGTGAAAATGGTAGGAAATTTTGTTTTCTAACTGATAGACGGATCCGGATCCCCGATGCAATCTGATGTGGAGCGACTATTTTCGAAAAAGAGAGAAGGGTTTTCCCAGACCATAACCATTTTTCTCTACTCTTATCTCTTTTTCTCCCTTGTTCTCTCTTTTCTTCACCCTCTTCTCTCTATTATCTTCTCTTTCCTCTCTCCTCTGATGTGGAGCGACCGAGATAATAGCGAAAAAGAGAGAAGGGTTTTGTGAAGTTTGGTGTGACTTTAATGTAGGCCTCGGCTCTCATGGGCTAACACTTTTATTTCAATATCGGACACTTGGGACAGACCAGTCCACGAATATTTCTCACCCAGTAAGAATTTGAGGAGACTCCAATTTACACATCAATTTTTCTTCATTTTGAAGACGCTATTTTGTTGTTTTTCGTCTGAAATTTCGTTTACGTGTGCCCGTAGCCCGTTTTTCTTTTTCTTTTCAATTAGCAGTTTTCAATTTCCATCGCAAAAATGTGAAACGAGATAAAGGGATTAAATTTAAATAATAACTTGAGAGAATAATTTTCTAATCCTCCATTCAATTAGTTTCTGTAAATAAAATGTAACTATACCTAAGAATATATTGTTCTCCCTTTAACACTTTCTAACAAAAGCTAAAATAGTAAAATTCTGTCCTATTTAATTAAATAGCAAGAAACTTTTCAGTAATGATGAAATCTTATTAGGTACTCAGAAGAAAAATAACATAAATAATTAACCTGAAAAATATTAATTATTATACTCCTATAATAAAGAATAAACCGTTTATTGTAATAATCTGTAGTCCATCATACTGGCAACTGTAGTTCATATGTCAAAAACAAATAGAATAGAATAGAATATACCTTGTTTCAACTGCCAGCATAGGACTTCATCTATCTCTTCATCTTCTTCTTTTTCCCATTTTTGCTATCCTATCTTTGGTTGGGTGGAAGAGCTCACTGTGTAAGAATCCTGCCATAAAGCTTAAAAAAAAGGACTGGAAAATCCCTACTCTCGCAGTCTAAAAGGCCAAGATGGTCCCTAGAGCCTAAATCCAAAGTTTCAGCCATTGGTCCGTGTGTGTGTGTGTCTGTCTGTCTGTCTGTCTGTCTGTAAACAAAATATCACGAACTCCGGGGAGTTACTTGCCCATTTGACTAAATCAAAGCTGGCCTTCTTGAAGCAGTTAACCAATTGACTATGAAGTTCCAGAGCTTCATCCAGTTCCATGACGCTAGTGGTCAAATCATCCATGTAAAACGAATCAAATACCACAGGTTTTACCAACGGAAACTCCTTTTCGTTATCCAAGGCCAGCTGACGAATTACTCTCTGCGAG
>NW_007383128.1:12323-13484 GCF_000475195.1 Diaphorina citri | reverse complement strand
GCTTTTCTTACTATTGTAGACCAAAATATTCAAAAAATTCGCCCGCGGCGTCAAATTTTGTGTTTTTGATAACTAAGTGTTTTTTAAAAATCAGAGACCAAAATTTTCGCTCGTGGGCATAAAAATTTCAATTTCGTTAATTCTGGTTTCTATAAATTGTAGCTCACAATTTTCAAAAATTTCGCCTGCGGCGCTGCTCATTTCCCCCTTTTTTGTGTTCTGGTTTCTATAAATTGTAGCTCACAATTTTCAAAAATTTCGCCTGCGGCGCTGCTCATTTCCCCCTTTTTTTGTGTAACCTTCATCCCCCTAGGATATGTGAATGTGTAGACTGTATAATGACAAACTTCAGGGTCATGCTTTTTTAAAAAATTCTCCTGTGGAGCTGAAGATTAGGATTTCGATGAGACTGAATTTCTGAAGATTTTAGACCAAAATGTTTGAAAATTTCGCCTGCGGCGCTGTTATTATATTCTATATTGTTATTATACTCTAAAAAAAAAAAATGCCAGTTCACTAATAGTAAATACCTATTAGGGGCCCAAAGCCAGATTAAAGAGAAATGGCTGTAGTAGTCTTGAGGTCATTATTTTGGTCAAAGGTCATTTATCTTGAAAAAATTTGGCCTGCGGCGCAGTTATTTCATGGTGCAAATGGAGGACTCAAGACCTTACCCTAGTCGGATGAAAAAAGATTGAAAAAATTTAACAGGCTTGATTGCTTGGAAAAAAAATCGGCTGCGGCGCAGTGGGAATAGGGTGGAAAATCTTTGGAAAAGTAGACTGGAAATTTTGAAAAAATTGGACTGGAAAACCGGGAAAAGTGAGGGAATTTTATTTTTCCATTTTGGTAAACACCCTGATTTCTCTGACTCCAATAACTTTTTATTTTTAAGCTAGCAGCTAGCATCACGCTATTGGCCAGATGGTCACCCATCCGGGTACTAACCACGCGCAACCGTGCTCAACTTCAGTGATCCATGCGGAACTGGTGCTTTCAGGTTGTGGTTATGTGCCGGGTTGCCGGGTTGAGACAGACAGTACTAGGTGAGAGAAGATATTGTTTCTGCAGTTTGGCATGGGAGAGGTAACTTAAAAACAAGGCAAGCTTACCAACCTTGCCTATCTCAACCCGGTAGGTACATAACCACGACCTCAAGGT
>NW_007383128.1:6974-11862 GCF_000475195.1 Diaphorina citri | reverse complement strand
ATCCAAGGGGCGCTCACCCCTATCCCCGCGGGCCACGAAGTGGCCCGCGAAGGATTTTTGAGTGGCCCGCGCAGGATTTTTGAGAGAAACAGGAAAAC
Source organism: Diaphorina citri (assembly GCF_000475195.1). NCBI lineage: Eukaryota > Metazoa > Arthropoda > Insecta > Hemiptera > Psyllidae > Diaphorina > Diaphorina citri. The sequence goes on along the minus strand of NW_007383128.1, from coordinate 11,764 downwards.
CTGGCATTGAGAAATACAAATTACAGATCGAAAACCTATTAAAGAATTTTGAAACTAGATTTGAAGACTTTGAAGCAGAACGAGAAAATATTTTGCTCATTCAAAATCCCTGTTCGATCAACGAATCCCAAATATTAAATTATCCAGTATTAATTCAACAAGAATTAGTAGAAATTCAGAACCATTCTGTTTTGAAGCATATTATGTTTGAAGAATCCACTACATCAGAGCTAAACACGGAATCAATCGTCAAAATTTGGAAAAAAGTTCCAAAAGACCAATTTCCCGTGTTATGTGACCTTGCTCAACAAATTCTTTCAAGATTTGGGTCTACTTACGAGTATGTGTGTGAAAAACTCTTTTCGACACTAACTTTTGTTAAAAATAAATATAGGTCCACACTCTCTTCCAATCACATCAGGGACATAGTTTTATTAGCAAACACCGAACTACATCCAAACATAGAAAGATTGGTACAAGATTATGTGTGTTTAATTAAATGGGTTTAATTCTGATTAAATGTTTTTAAATTTGGGTTTTCTGTTAAAAGTCCTAACTTCAAATAAAAACACTTGTTTGAAACAAAACATTTAATCATTATTAAATGATTTAAAAACATTTAATCAGAATTAAACTCATTTAATTAAACACACATAATCTTGTACCAATCTTTCTATGTTTGGATGTAGTTCGGTGTTTGCTAATAAAACTATGTCCCTGATGTGATTGGAAGAGAGTGTGGACCTATATTTATTTTTAACAAAAGTTAGTGTCGAAAAGAGTTTTTCACACACATACTCGTAAGTAGACCCAAATCTTGAAAGAATTTGTTGAGCAAGGTCACATAACATGGGAAGTTGGTCTTTTGGAACTTTTTTCCAAATTTTGACGATTGATTCCGTGTTTAGCTCTGATGTAGTGGATTCTTCAAACATAATATGCTTCAAAACAGAATGGTTCTGAATTTCTACTAATTCTTGTTGAATTAATAAGTACTGGATAATTTAACATTTGGGATTCGTTGATGGAACAGGGATTTTGAATATTTTCTTTAATAGGTTTTCGATCTGTAATTTGTATTTCTCAATGCCAGGTTTTCCTGTTTCTCTCAAAAATCCTTCGCGGGCCACTTCGTGGCCCGCAGGCATAGGGTTGAGCGCCCTTGGCCTAGATTAATCGAGGTAAGATATTTGTAAATCATTGCATTTCAGGTCCTCCGATCACATTAACGGTGAGTACATCCGGTAGTGATCTCCTGCGTAAACAAAATATATCTCAAGATGCCATTAATACTGGACCTTTCATATTGCACAGTCCTCTTGTCTCTTCCTACGCACAACAGATGTGGCTCATCATGACCATGCAGACAGATAATTCAGACGGTAAGTGAAGAACCTTGATGGCGGGCGTACGCTTTTTAAAAAGCATTTTACATTTTGTATATCTCAAGATGCCATTTTTCACTCTCCCTCTCGAGTTAGAAGTGGACCATCCTACTCCTACTCTTTGCATTTCAAATTGGTTTTCAAGACGCTCGCCTGGTAAATAGGTGATGGGTGGGCGTCGCGTCGTCCGAGAAAAAATGTTCATGTTTTCTCGGAAAGATCGACTACCTTGGTTATGTAATCGAAAGTGCGAGCAATTCAAAACATGCCTCGACCGTCAAACTCTGACGAAGTACGAAGATACCCGGGGAACACACTGTGAGGCCAGCAAAACTTTTCCTACGTTAAATATTTTCTCTCGCTTTCAGTTTTGAGTTTACATTTCTTCGAGACAAGACTCAGGGACGATATTAGTTTCAGGGGCGAAGCCAAGGGAGCGCGAAGCGCGACCTCATGCACAAACCGCGAAGCCCCGGGAGCGCGCAGCGCGACCGTAAACAAGGGAGCGCGAAGCGCGACCACATGCACAACCCCGGGAGCCGGCATTATTAGAATTTAACATTGCCTCACCCTCATGATTTACCACCACGGTAGTTTCTGTATGCAACACCTGATAAGAAGTTTCGTAATAGTAAGGTTCTTGCGTTTGACAATGATGTAATTCCCCCAAGAGAGCTTTGAATTTATCCTCTAAAGGTTAGATCCTGAAAGACTGTTTAATTTTTGAACATTAGAGATCAATTTACTTTTAAGACGATCTAGAAGCTTTAAATAATATTTGATCTTAATTTTACGATTTTGTAGAACCCACTTGACTAGCTTTTCGGCCTCCAACCTATCTTTTAGTTTCTCTGTCAACTTATGTATGACCTCTAACTCCTTTGAAAAAGAATTGTTTTTGTTGAAAATGTAACGACTCATAGATATTTTGTAGAACCCACTTGACTAGCTTTTCGGCCTCCAACCTATCTTTTAGTTTCTCTGTCAACTTATGTATGACCTCTAACTCCTTTGGAAAAGAATTGTTTTTGTTGAAAATGTAACGACTCATAGATATTTTTTTTCACTAGGAAATGGTATAAATCTTCCGCCTTAGATAAATTACAAATATCACATAGTTCTTCTGAGTCCCACTGATAAAACGTATTGTTTGCCAGAATTCGGATAACTTTACTGCTCAATCTGAGTTGAGCAAAAACCCTGTGGTAACTTATGGGACATTTATGTAATAAATAGCTAGGTGTAAAGTTTACAATATTTTTATATCAGTACTTTTTTTGTGGAGGCCAACTCTTGACGTTAATTTTTTTTAACACGAAGTCCAATATCACACAAAATACTCTCAGGCCGCCGCGACTTCTGTAACATTTTACAACTCTTCTAATAGGCCGCGCGGCCAGATCGCTCTCTATTGTGGCATGTACAATTTATTACGTAGATTACAGAGTTCGCTGCGGCCAGGCCGCGTTCTGTGTGACCGGTCCTTAAATGCATTCCACCTTGAATCCTTAAGAACAATATACAGAGTAAAGTGGGAGTAGATGATCCCAAATGAGGAAATACTAAAACGAACAAACATGATGTCAATAGAAAACTTAGTAAGACAGAGAATAATGAGATGGGCAGGACACCTGAGCCGAATGAGTGAATATAGAACGCCACTCCAGGTCGCCTTCGGAAAACTCAAGACTGGACTAAGACCACAACAAAAGCCCAAAAGACGATGGATCGACCTCGTAAAGCACGATTTGAAGGAAATTGGCATCGGCAGTACCAACTGGAAAGACTTAGCAAACAACCGCGAGCTATGGAGAAAACTCATTTGGGAAAAAACTGGCAAACTTCCAACAGAATCCATAACCAAAGCAGAACCGAGGAGAATAGAAAAACACGAAGATGAGGACCAATACACCTGGACTTGTCCAATCTGCAGCTTTACACGAGAAGGAAGAAAAGCAAGACAATATGTCAATTTTCACCTAAGCCAAAAACACCAAGATAACCAAAGCCTGAAAAACCAAAACAAGGAGAAAAAAAATCTGAAGTGTAGAACATGCAACATCCTATATGAAACACGAGCGTTTCTCACAAGCTATATGAGATCTAAACGAACTGTGGGCCATCATCCAACCTATTAAAAGAAGAAAGCAAAATGACCAATCTTCACAACCATTGTGCCCCCCAACACAACAACGACTTACACCAGTACCACCAGCATCACCCAACACAGCGGCCGCAAACCCATTGATGTGTCGCGCATGCGGAAGATCATGCAAATCAAAGGCTGGACTACTAGCCCATCAACGCAACATTCTCTGCAGAGCTCAGCTGATAGAAGCAGAATCATCGGATACAATGGACACCTGAATCGTATATTATAAAATCAAGATCCTATCTCGAGAACCACAACATCTAGAAAGCTGAAATTTGGTAGGAATATTCCTTTTATGGTCTAGGTGTGCAATAAGAAAGGATTTTGCGAAAATCTAAACCGATCCTGAGATATGATCAATTTTTGATCGTTAAAATCTCCATAAGAAATACCCAGAGTGCAGAGACTGCGGGAGAGGAATGTCCCGCTCTCGACCAACATTTTGAGTTTCGTTTATGTTTTTAGTTTGATAACTATGCAGCTACTAGGGAGCACGCAGCACGACCGTATTTTTTTATTAATTTTTACAAGTTCGGCCATGCCTTTTCTACAAGTTTGGCCATGCCTCGGGATGAACTAGCGGGATTCCGGAGCGAAGCGACGGAATTCAGCTAGTCATGTATGTAAAAGAAAGGTAGGTACTACGTGAAGGAGGAGCACACAAATTATGAAGTGAATAAAAGGCGGGGTACAAAATAGATTTCTAAACTTTTTGGGGTGGGATGGAGTTTTGTTTATTTTTTGTGGGCACTTGATTTATTTTGGGAGGAACGACTTGGCGGGGTCTTTTTTTTGTGCCACGAAGTGGTATTTTTTGGGGGATCTTTATTATTGCACTGCGGTCAAGATCTAGGTTTCATAATCCAGGATCATTGGTTCAACAGCAAGGTAATTGATATAGGAGTGATGGAAAATTATTTAGATAATATTTTCTTTAGAAGAGCTAAGGTGAAAGGGAGGTCCCACATTGACGTTTTTTTTATATACAGGGTGGTTCGTGATTTGCGAACCACGCTTATATCTCAGAAACGGCTGGGAATTAAGGAATGAAATAAACGGCATCATGTAGATGAAATTTTGATGATTAAAATGGCTTTTTTTAAATTTGCAATTTGTTTTGCAAAACGGCCCATTTTTTGCCAAATATAGGTCACTCTTATGGAAACCCCCATTTTTTATTTAATTATTGGAATCAGCATAAAATTTTAATTGAAAAAATGTATTCACTCGAAAAAAATTGCTCTACAAAAATT
>NW_007383128.1:0-3803 GCF_000475195.1 Diaphorina citri | reverse complement strand
TACTTTCATGTAATTGATTTAAAATACGATAGAGCCCCGTTCTCCCTTTATTCCAATATGGCAATGTTTTACAGGTCGGCCCCCGTTTATTGGCCTTGTCGGCGTCAGCTAACATCAGGGGGTGACGCCTAAACCGGTCGTTAACTATGATCGACCTGAGGTGTGGGTATCTAAACCTGTCTCGCTTTGAGTTCAGTAAGGTCGTCGCGGGGGCAATTTCGCAGAGTCGGAAGCTCATTTGTGTGAGAAATGTGAAAAAATCCCCCAAAAAACCCAGTTTTTGGTTGGTTTTTTGGCTTTATTGGGTTTCTGGACGAGGCAATTTCGCAGCCACCTTGCGGTGGGCTGGGGTAAAAAAAGGACTTTTCAATTTGATTATAGGTCGACCAGGGTTTGGATAACTCCCCTTTATGGGGACAGGACCCGAGCACGGATCCCCGACCGCCGGAGCCCGACGACAGACAGCGACACCGACACACGCGAATACATAGTCCGCTCCATATACTTTTCATTATTAGTAATACATAAAGGAAGGACGCGGACTAAAAAACAAAAGCAAAATCGCGTCGTAAGTTACTATTTTATACAGTTTTTCCCTAACATTTCGATCTTATTTCAAACATGTTCCTCGGGAGGTTTCTACGTGTATCGTAGCGCTGCTCCCCCTGTTAAACAAAGCCAAATACCGCTCTACAGCTAAACAAGCTAGGCATGGAATGCTTACTTCACCTACTCTAGGGCTATCCTAACCAAATTCGTTGTGTCATCCGGTACGGACCTTAGTTCACTCATTTATCTTAAAAAACCAAAGCCTTAGTTTGAGTGCGTTTTGAACATATAGAAGAGAAGACGAATTTCTCGTTATTCCGTCTGTAACGCAAGCCGGACAATACTCTCTTTCCGGATACCTCTTCATCGCAGAGTAAGGCTGTTACGGAAATCGAAATCGTACTTACGGCGCTATTGTGACATTCGGCACAGGAACAATCGTGTATAAATGCTTGCCGCCTTAGATTAATTACAACTTATCACATAGTTTTCGAGTCACCACTGTAAAAGTACGCTCATATTGTTTGGTGTCGCGACTAACTTTAGCTGCTCCAATCTGCGTTGAGCAAAAAAGCCTGTCGGTGGACTGTAGCGGGATGTAATAATAGCTTACCGGTGGTACAGTTTACAATATTTTTAGTATCAGGTTACTTTTTTTGTGGAGGCCAACTCTTGACGTTAATTTTTTTGAACACGAAGTCCAAATATCCACACAAAAATACTTCTTCGGGCGCGCATTCTGTAACATTTTTACAGTCTCTATAGGCGCCGCCGCCGGCGGCCAGATCGCTGGATTGTGGCATTGGTACCCAATTTATTACGTAGATTACAGGTTCGCTCGCGGCCAGGCCGCGTTCTGTGTTGCACCGGTCCTTTAAACGTGCCATTCCACCTTGGATCCTTAGACAATATCGCAGGCAGTAAAGTGGGCGTAGATTGTCCCAAATGAGAAGATACTGAAACGCAGACAAACATGTGTCAATCGCGCTTAGTAGAGACGAGGACTATGAGACTGGGCAGAGGCACCTGAAGCCGAAATTTAGAATTAGCGAACCGTCCCTCCAGGGTCGCCTTCGGAACAAGTCTTCACACGACTGACGTACGAAAAACCACACCAAAAATTACGTAGTCCAAAAGCGCCGTATGGTCGAACTTCGTAAAAAACGTAGCACGATTGTGAGGAAAATAATTGGCCATCGGTCAGCCCGGCAAAAAGATACAATATTGATAAAAGACTTAGCAGCAATCAGCGGTGATACTATGGAGCGACTCACGTCGCGCGCGTAAGAGCAATGTGTGAAACTTCCAACAGAATCCATAACCAAAGCAGACCGCAGGAGAAATAGAAAAGCGCGAAGATGAGGACCATACACCTGGACTTGTTCAATCTGCAGCTTTACACGAGAGGACGGAAGAAAGCAACGATATGTCAATTTGTCACCTAAGCCAAGAAAACACCAGATAACCAAAGCACTTCTGGAAAACCCAACAACAGTAGCAAAAAAAGTTCTTGCGTGTAGAAATGTCAAACATCCTATATGAAACACGAGCGGTTTCTCACATGATCTATATGAGATCCTAACCGAACTGTGGGCCATCATTCCAACCTATTAAAAAGAAGAAAGCAAAATGACCAATCTTCACAACCATTGTGCCCCCAACACAACAAACGACTTACACCAGTTACCACCAGCATCACCCAACACAGCGGCCGCAAACCCCATTGATGTTGTCGCGCATGCGGAAGATCATGCCAAATCAAAGGCTGGACTTACTAGCCCCATCAACGCAACATTCTCTGCAGGAGCTCAGCTGATAAGAAGCAGAATCGGATACAAATGGACACCTGCTGAATCCGTATATTATAAAATTCAAGATCCATTCACATTTCACACACCTAATCGCTCTATCTCCTGAACACAACACCTAGAAAGCTGAAATTTGGTAGGAATATTCCTTTTATGGTCTAGGGTGTGCAATAAGAAAGGATTTTTGCGAAAATTCTAAACCGATCCTGAGATATGATCAATTTTTGATCGTTAAAATCTCCATAAGAAATACCCAGAGTGCAGAGACTGCGGGAGAGGAATGTCCCGCTCTCGACCAACATTTTGAGTTTCGTTTATGTTTTTAGTTTGATAACTATGCAGCTACTAGGGAGCGCGCAGCACGACCGTATTTTTTTATTATTTTCTACAAGTTCGGCCATGCCTTTTCTACAAGTTTGGCCATGCCTCGGGATGAACTAGCGGGATTCCGGAGCGAAGCGACGGAATTCAGCTAGTCATGTATGTAATACAAAGGTAGGTACTAGAATGAGGAGCACACAAAATGTTGTAATACCAAAATATCTCAAGAACGGTTTTGTCGTAGAGCGATGAAATTTGGTATGCTATCCCGGTATGGTCCAAGGACGCGACTGTAACAATTTGGTGAAAATCGGACAGTTACTCATCCAGATATCAACCAAAGTCAATGTTTCTTCAATGGGAAAAAATGGAATGCAAAATATCTCAAGAACGGTCTGTCGTAGAGCGATGAAATTTGGTATGCTATCCCGGTATGGTCCAATTTAAGCATAAATTCTGGGACACCATGTATAACACCTTAGCAGCTACAGTTCCCTCTATCAAACCTCATTTCTGATTGCAGTGTTGTTTCAATCCATTTCAGATGAGAGCTATGACAAGATTTTCCACTACAAGGCATCATTGAGTGGGGGGGATCAAGATATGGATATTATGGCCACGTTTCATCATAATAGATCTCGTCATTTACTATGTACTCGAGACTCGTGTCAACAAGTGATGCTACTACATTTAGCATACCTACAATATTCGCGGTACTCACTCACCCTACATCTGTACAATCTAGAAAGCTTCCATCAGAGATATCACATCAGCCAAATTACCTTTCACGTGAGTTATACGTTTTAACCTCTTGTTGCACGATCTTTTTCATGATCTATTATACATTTTTGGAATCAGCTTGACAAGAGCTTTCCAAAATACCTACTTCGACCCCCTTGGATGCCATTTTATTACTGGCATCATATGGCACCGGCGTGCATGATAGGATAACTTTTCTTTTTTAAGTCTTTAATGGCAGGATTCTCACTTAGTGAGCTCTTCCACCCAACCGGTTTTTGTCAGCTTAATAGCTGACATTAAAAGGAGAGAGAAAAATCTGGTGTGAACATCACACGACTTTCTATTACATTTGCAGAATACGTAGGTATTTGAAAAGAAATAGAA
>NW_007383127.1:0-6318 GCF_000475195.1 Diaphorina citri | reverse complement strand
TTTCCAACTCGGTTTTTTTTTTTTTTTTTTTTTTAATTTAAACTTTTATTTTTATATTTATTTTTGTACAGCCCTCTTCAGATCTTGAAATATTTGCCTCTTGGAAAACGGATTTAGGTAAGCATTAGTCTTCTTGTGAATGTGTGTGATGTGCCGAAAATGTGAAGAATTTCATAGAAAACAGTCAGTATAGGATTAGTTTTGTCTATTTCTTACTTTCCTTATCCTATAGGAAGGAAAGTAATGTAATCGGGTCAAATTTTCGATGGTCTGTTTTTAGTGCCAAAACACGTTTTGAGGTCCCTAAAGTCTAAACCCAAAGTTTCAGCCATTGCATTGGTCCGTGTGTCTGTCCTTCCGTCTGTCTGTAAAAAATAAATAAATAAATAAATAAAAATATCTCGAGAACGGTAAGAGCCAGAGACTTGAAATTTGGCATGCAGCTGTCAAATTTGACAAGGATGGGACACGAAACTTTTGGTTAAGATCGATGCAACGCTTGGCGGCATTTCGGCCGCTTTTTGGCGGTTTTCGGTGTAATTCAATGATATCTCGGGAATGGTATGAGCTAGATACTTGAAATTTGTTATGTAGTCCACAAATGTGACAAGGATGCAACAAAAAACTTTTGGTTAAGATAGGTGCTACGGTTGGCGGTATTTTGACCCCTTTTTGCGGCTTTCGACAGCTTTTTGAACAAACAAACACAAGTTTACTCGACATGTCACTTAGTGTGCGACTGGGAGACAATGAAATCCCTCTGATTTTCTATAAGTAGAGCTCTTCCTCTATCCCCGATTCCCCGTGTTCTTCTACAGTAACTGCTCCTCTGTACTTTCCCTTCAGCAGTGTTTCCCGGTGCTTTCCGGATGTACATTCCTGGTGTTTTCATTATTGTTTTTCAGTTTCGGTAAAACTGAACAACTGGCGTGAAGTTTGCACCGTCACCGTTAAATAAAAGATCGATACCACGTGAGACAAGCACTTACGCCTTGTGGTTTGTGAACCAAAGCAACGTAAAGTAATTAGAAATGAACTGATACCTACATAATTAAAAATTGTCAGTTATTCTAGAACACCTTAAGCTCGTTATCAATAGAGTAAAGAGAAGTCCCACACTTGCCTAATCTAAAACTGTAAATGTCATTGTTAATCGCACGAAAGCTACGTTTTATGATCAACGGTCACAAGTTTTAATAAGTCCAAATCCATGCTGGGTGCTCCTTTGTTTTTTCATCCATTCAAATTAAAATGGTAAAAAGTTGACCTTGTAGGTTGAAGTTGGAGTTAGGTAGGTAGGTATATGATCTTAATTTAGGGTCAAAAATAAGGATTTTCAGCATGAATCTGGTATTGACAATTCTTGAGATTTCCGATGGTTTAGTACAGACGCTATCGGACAAAAAGAGAGGAAACGCGCTTCAGAAGATTTTTTCATTCTGAAATTTCAGAATGAAAATACAACTCAATTTCATTCGAAAGCTACAGGGTAGACGTACCCTATGGAGTCTTAGTGTCCTCCATAAATAAATCTTTCAGACTAATGTGGCCGTTGGGACCTTGGGAGAACAAAGGCCAGGAGAAAGAAAGGACGAGAGAGAGAGCATGATGTCTCAAATCTTTCTTCTTTCTTGTTATAGACGTTACACTGTGGACTTCTATGTCTCCTTCTGTATACTCGGAGCTTACAGTTTTCTTATTACCTCTCTCTCTCTGTTTCTTATTATTCTTTCTTTATTCTACCTCCTCCTCTCCCCCCTCTTCCTTCTTTCTTTCCTTCCTCTCCCTACCTTCCTTCTCCTTCGTCCTTTTCTTTTCTCCATGATGCGATTTGTTCCATTTTTAGCTTCTCTTCCGAAGGTGTGCGAAAAGACATTTTGTCCTCTCTCTATATTATTCTTTCTCCTATAGGTACCTATATTTTATTATTACCCAAGTATTATTATTTCTCTCTCTTCTCTCATTCTCTTCGTTTTTCTCTGTATTTTCTTTCCTTGCCCTTCCTTCTTATGTCACTTTCTTTGATGCGATTTGTTCCATTTTTAGCTTCTCTTCCGAAGGTGTGCGAAAAGACATTTTGTCCTCTCTCTATATTATTCTTTCTCCTATACCTATATTTTATTATTACCCAAGTATTATTATTTCTCTCTCTTCTCTCATTCTTTTCGTTTTTCTCTGTATTTTCTTTCCTTGCCCTTCCTTCTTATGTCACTTTATCTACCTTTCTCTTCTCTCTTTCATTTAATCTTTAGCTTTTCATGCTACATAAGCCGCTTCCTCGGTACGTTAAAGGCGAAGAAGAAAGCTCTCTTTATCCCTTCCTCTATCTCCCATCCTTCCTCTATATCTCTTCCTTCAAGGCAGTGACAAAGTTCATCTCATGGGAAATGTCACAGCTTGGAATTAGCATCACAAATTTTGAAGCGTGGAATTCGCGAAAACATGACACAGAAATGGGCCCCATATTGTCGCTAAAAAGCAATATGAAAATGGAATAATAATAATCTAGTAGCAGATAGATAAATATTTGTCAAAGTGATTCTATTCTATTCTAGTGACCAAGGTACCTAAATTCATAAAACTAACGTTCTGCCCTATCAAATAAAAAAAAAAAACGCCCCAAATTTTCCGACACAAATAAAGTTCCCAGAACATTCCTGAAAAGCTGCAAACAGTAAACAACCATATATATACATGCACACATACTTATCTACATAGAGCTAATAACAGAACTATAAAATACCTTTTGTAAAAGCTATACAAAAAGCTTCGAGTGTGTACTTTGTAAAATCTATATTTATAAAGTAATAAATTTAATATGAAAAGCTGCTTTAATAGTGCTCCACAATAAATCAAATCAAATTTATGTATATTCTGTAAGGTACAGTCATGTATACTGTTAGGTACTGCATTTTCCTTATACCTAGCTGTTCATTTATATAGCACTGTATAAAATTATAGATATCTACTTAGGTATGTACCTACACAATGTATGGTAATCTTACTCTGTGGATTATTATTCCTGAATAAATATACATACATTAGATAGAGAATAAAACACCTACGGTACACGAAGAGATTTCAGTGTCATAAAAGATCCATCTGAAGAAGTATGTGTGTTCTACAAGATTTGCCAATCTTATAGTATTACCACACCATCAACGAGAAAAATGGCATAATGTTGAAATGAGATTGTATGTAGGTAATAGTATACCTAGGCGTAGGGCGTAGAGTATATACATGGAAGCTCTCAGCCTTATTCTCCTCAGAGCTGTCAGTGTGAAAAATATAAATATCATCATCATGGTGAAGAGAAACTAAGTGTAGGATATAAAAAAGAAGAGAAAGATGTAGGCGAAGAAAAGAGAAGAGGAAAAGTTTTCTTCAATTTTGATGGAACAAGAAAGAGAGACTAATGTAATACAGGAGAGAGAAGGAGGAAACACTTAAAATAGGGGGAACACATGTTCATGGAAGATAAATTTCCCTAATAATGTAATTTGTTTTGAGAACACAAGTTATTATTATTATTCCTGTCTACAAAAACATTGCGGAAGAAGTTGTAAAAGGAAAAATGACGGGAATAAAAAAGAAAGTTGCATTTTCATTCATTAATGTCACTGGAGGGAACAAATAGATAAAAATGTAGGTATCTTGAATGTAAACAAACAAAAAACACAAACCACTACCTAAAAACATTAGACACTGTAACATGCATCATCAGTACAAGTCGATAACTAGGGCATCCCACCACGCAAACAAAATGAATTGCTAACTGGAAATGAAAAAAAGCACAAAACGAAATAGCTGTACAAAAACAAGGTTGCGAAATAATGTATTTCACCTAATTGAAAACACAATAAATAAATAAACGCCATCAAAGAGTTTGCATCAAAGGAGATAAAGAGGTTAAAATGGAAGTTTTAATGTAAAATTCAACAAACAGTAGAATTAATGGAATGCTAGTCGGTATCTAATTTTGAAGCAATCATGTTCCGAGGGAAACCTTTCACAGTGGATACCATTTACTATAAGGTATCCTAGTATGTAGGTACATACATTAAAAAAATTGATGAAATTTTCCCATATTAAATACTTACATCACATCGTCTCTAATGGTGATCGTCAATTCAACATTACCAGGAAGGTGATGGAAGATGTTCAGATTATTAAGGAAAACATAAGACATGAGATCATTCTTTGTTATGAAAACATAAATACGTAGTCCGACTAGGGGGAACACATGTTCATGGAAGATAAATTTCCCTAATAATGTAATTTGTTTTGAGAACACAAGTTATTATTATTATTCCTGTCTAGAAAAACATTGCGGAAGAAGTTGTAAAAGGAAAAACGACGGGAATAAAAATGCTAGTCGGTATCTAATTTTGAAGCAATCATGTTCCGAGGGAAACCTTTCACAGTGGATACCATTTACTATAAGGTATCCTAGTATATAGGTACATACATTAAAAAAATTGATAAAATTTTCCCATATTAAATACTTACCTACATCACATCGTCTCTAATGGCGCTCGTCAACTCAACATTACCAGGAAGGTGATGGAAGATGTTCAGATTATTGAGGAAAACATAAGACATGAGATCATTCTTTGTTATGAAAACATAAATACGTAGTCCGATCATGTTGGGATACACACAGATGACATAGATAGTAGAGACATGAATATTATAAGATTTTCACAGACACAATTATCTCCCCAAGCATGAAGGTTTCATGGCATTTATCCAGGACATTCCTAGACCTGCCTAGAACTATTTCGTGCATGTTTTCCCCCTATTATTTATTTAATCCTCACAATCCTGCATAGCTGTTTCTCTGCAATGATGTTTCCATTGCCTCTCCATCCCACTTCATCAAACTTATTTAGTACGCACACACACATATTGCTGTATCATTTAATTTATTTTTATTTCCGCTTTCCAGACCGTTTTTATGTCGACAGCATCGACTTCAACTCCTTTATGGAAGTTTTTTTCATACTTACATTATATACGTACATATTTTGAACAATATCTCCCTTCTCACATACTGTCTCACATCACCAATGTGTCTGCATGATTGTGTACTTCTATCAGAGTGGGCAATACACGATATAGTAATGGCAGATTGCTTAGAAGATTACTTGAAAGAATTTTCCTGGATGAGTTCTAAACTTGTCTACAATCTACGACACTGGCTTCAGAAGTCAAAATGACTGCAAGAAAATCTTAATGTTCAGTTCACAGACTTCACAGTTTGTATGATGTTTAGAGGTGTCTTTGAAGTCGACTAAATAGATGGTTAAACCCAACTGATTTTCGGTACGTAGACGCTAGTATACCTACCCTACATGGTGTGAATTATTTATGCTAGGTACTTACACAATCGTACAATGTACATACCTACTCTCTATACTTCTATAGTCTGTCAAATGTACATACCTACTCTCTATACTTCTATAGTCTGTCAAAACGTCAACATACACATGACATGTTGATGGTTGATGTAGATAAATTCAACACAAATTCCGAAAGTACCTATTGAAAGGAAGCTCATGTTTTCAGAGCCTATTTTCCATAATGGTGTAGTCGGCTTAATGAAATCCATCTACTCATTAGCACAATCACAAAACCTACAACACTTCTCTCAACTTAAACAGATTAGAGCAACTTTCAGACAGAGCACACACAATAATGTTCTTGATGGCAAAATGAAACAGGGACAAAAACGTATGGCAAAACAAAGAAGATAACACTGTATAAAATTATAGATATCTACTTAGGTATGTACCTACACAATGTATGGTAATCTTACTCTGTGGATTATTATTCCTGAAGAAATACATACCTACATTAGATGGAGAATAAAACACCTACGATATACGAAGAGATTTCAGTGTCATAAAAGATCCATCTGAAGAAGTAGGTACACACAATGTTCTACAAGATTTGCCAATTTTATAGTATTACCACACCATCAACGAGAAAAATGGCATAATGGTGAAATGAGATTGTATGTATAGGACAGATAATAGTATACCTATAGGCGTAGAGTATACATGGAAGCTCTCAGCCTTATTCTCCTCAGAGCTGTCAGTGTGAAAAATATAAATATCATCATCACTAAATAAATAAACGCCATCAAAGAGTTTGCATCAAAGGAGATAAAGAGGTTAAAATGGAAGTTTTAATGTAAAATTCAACAAACAGTAAGTAGAATTAATGGAATGCTAGTCGGTATCTAATTTTGAAGCAATCATGTTCCGAGGGAAACCTTTCACAGTGGATACCATTTACTATAAGGTATCCTAGTAT
>NW_007383126.1:0-6070 GCF_000475195.1 Diaphorina citri | reverse complement strand
TAAAAAATCTGGTGTGAACATCACACGACTTTCCTTATCCTATTTAATGATGCTTATTTGAGTATTATTTTACCCTAAATTTTACCACACACGACTTTCCTTATCCTATTGAATGATTCTTATTTGAGTGTTCTTTTACCCTAATTTTTACAATATCTCTAACCGTTTTGTAGCTAAGCTGAAAACCGCCAAAAAATCGGTCGAAATCTGTCCAAAAGCGGTCAAAATACCGCCAAGCGCAGCAACCATCTCAACCAAACGTTTTTTGTGCATCCTTGTCACATTTGTGAACTACATACAAAATTTCAAGTCTCTAGCTTATACCGTTCCCGAGATATTGTTAAATTACACCGAAAAGCGGTGAAATGCCGCCAAGCGTTGCACCGGTCGTAAACAAAAGTTTCGTGTCGCATATTGTTAAATTACACCGAAAACCGCCAAAAAGCGGTAAAATGCCGCCAAGCGTTGCATCGGTCTTAACCAAAAGTTTCGTGTCGCATTCTCACATTTGACAGCTACATACCAAATTTCAACTCTCTAGCTCTTACCGTTCTCGAGATATTTTGTTTACAGACAGACAGATACAACAAAATTTCAAGTCTCTAGCTCTTACTGTTCTCGAGATATTTTGTTTACAGACAGACAGAAGGACAGACAGACACACACACGGAAACATACCAAATTTCAAGTCTCTAGCTCTTACCGTTCTCGAGATATTTTGTTTACAGACAGACACACGGCTGAAACTTTGGATTTAGGCTCTAGGGACCTCAAAACGTGTTTTGGCATCAAAAACTGACCATCGAAAATTTGACCTGATTACATTAGAAGAAGAAGAAGAAGAAGAAGAAGAAGAAGAAGAAGAAGAAGAAGAAGAAGAAGACAAGACCAATATAAACTAAAACCCAAATTTAATGAAATGGAAAGCAAGCAGATAGTTATCATTCAAAAGGAGAGATTACTATCAATCTCTTACCTCGAAGTACATAAAATATAAACACAAGAAGATTTGAAAGAGAAAACTTGGATTGCAGCCTCGCCCAAAATCGAGCAGCTTGGAAAACACAAACACGAAATGTCGACCCCACTTGAGTGGGAAAAGACTAAGTAAAAAAGAAGAAGAAGAAGAAGAAGAAGAAGAAGACAAGACCAATATAAACTAAAACGCAAATTTAATGAAATAGAAAACAAGCAGATATCATTCAAAAGGAGAGATACCTATCCACCACACTGTAAATAATTACATACGAAATGAAATAAATCTTCTCGAATAAAAAACGGCCTATTAAGAAGTTTAGAAGAAGAAGAAGACAAGACCAATATAAACTAAAACGCAAATTTAATGAAATAGAAAACAAGCAGATATCATTCAAAAGGAGAGATATCCACCACACTGTAAATAATAACATACGAAATGAAATAAATCTTCTCGAATAAAAAACGGCCTATTAAGAAGTTGGGTAAATAGAGAACGAAGCAGCAAAAAACAGAGAGAATGAGAAAAGCTGAAGAAGTTTGAAAAGTTGTTGTGATCCTTATATTCCTCAGAAGAACAAAGAAAGAAGAAGAACAGTGACTGGAGTGCAGGAGAGGAACAGAAGAACAATTGAACATTGGAAGAGGAATTAAAATTATATGAGAAACGTACCTACAATACTACATAGTACATTAGGTATAGATACGTAAAGAAGTCAGATATAAAATAGAAAAAAGCCGAAGTCAGGAATATGGCTCAAAGGAAAATTGTTTCAAATGATGAGATCTACTTACCCTGAGCCGTTGGTTCACAATGTATAATATTACTAATTACTAGGTATATTACTAATTACTATACGATATAAAATAGAAAAAAGCCGAAGTCAGGAATATGGCTCAAAGGAAAATTGTTTCAAATGATGAGATCTACTTACCCTGAGCCGTTGTTCCACAATGTATAATATTACTAATTACTATACATACATACTGAATAGGTACCTAGGTACATTCTGCTTCCAACCTTTCACTTCAATCTCTCATCTCTTGATTCTGTTAATATAATATCCACCACTCCCTCTCATTCCCCTTCTCACTTCCCATTTCTTTCACACAACAGTAAACATCATCACGGAGGTTTTGTATAAAATAGAAAAAAGCCGAAGTCAGGAATATGGCTCAAAGGAAAATTGTTTCAAATGATGAGATCTACTTACCCTGAGCCGTTGGTATATTACTAATTACTATACATACATACTGAATAGGTACCTAGGTACATTCTGCTCCCAAACTCCCAACCTTTCACTTCAATCTCTCATCTCTTGATTCTGTCAATATAATATCCACCACTCCCTCTCTTTCTCTCATTCCCCTTCTCACTTCCCATTTCTTTCACACAACAGTAAACATCATCACGGAGGTTTTGATAAAATTATTACATTGTGTGTGTATATCTGTCTCTTTTCAACACTTTCCCATCTCCTCTCCCTCTCTCTCTCTCTCTCTTTTCTCGCTTGGGTCCCTTTTTTTGGTAGAATGAATTGAAACCTAATTCCCACCGCACGGATATCTGGAAACTCTCTCTCTCTCTCTTTCTCTCTTTCTCTCTCTCTCTATCTCTCTCTCAGACAAAGTCTAAGTCCTAATGTTATCAGGGAAAACTTTACTCTTGCTTACAGGGTGTCACCAATATTTGTTACAACTCAAGGACCAAGGATTGTACCTATAAGGAATTAAACATTTTGCTCTGAGTTCTATTTTTTACATGGTTTCATTACTCTTGGCAAATAGTAGAACAACGAGGGTAGTCATGAAATTAAGTTCTCTTCCCAACTGGGTATTTTAATTTTCTAATTAATTGATAGTTGCTGTACTCTGTGTGATTTCCATTCAACCCTTTACATATGTAATACTATCTCTCAATTTTCTAATTAATTGATAGTTGCTGTACTCTGTGTGATTTCCATTCAACCCTTTACATATGTAATACTATCTCTCTCTCTCTCTCTTATTCATACTACAAAAGTCCCTTTTTGGGGGATAAAGTAAGTAATGTCCCCTATTAGGTATTCCTTTGTTGAGTACCTACTCATTACCAGTTAGTACCTTTTTTGACAACCATTGCGATAGTCTGTGTTTGCCAGATGTCTACAAATTAATATTTATTGTATTAACTTACTGTCTAAAATGACATACATAGGTAATTATCAAATGTCGAATTAATTTATTGTAAGACAAAATTCACTGCCGAATACTTATCACATGCCTGAATACCGTTCTTCATCATGCAGATATAACTACAATATGTAATGATCCTATGTTTATAAATTTCAACTTAGGTATCTCAGGTTTACTTGGTCTCTTCCCCTATCTAGTCCTTTCATTTTACTTCTCTCTCCCCCTGTTATTTTTTCTCAATATTTATTAATAAATAATAGTAATAATAAAACAGAAAGCCCTATAATAAAAATGAAATTTTTATAGCCTTCACTTTCTCTCTCTCTCTTGCTCCCTTTCTCCTCTCCTTGGTTTCTATATCTCCTTCAGATGGTTTGTTAAAGAAGGATATACCCTCCTATAGCATCTACTTCTCTCTCTTTCTTTACTCTCTCTCTCTGTTAGGTACCTATAAAATAACAAAGGCCACCCTGTATATTTTATATAAAACCCCTTCATTTTAGTTTGCCGGACTCGGACGTATAAAATAAGAAAGTTTGCGGTCAGAGAATGAAGGCGGGCGCTCTCCAAGGCAGACTGAACATGCAGTCGTAAAAAAATCCGAAAACAGAGTTCATAACAATAAATATTGAAGTGTACAAAACACACATGAGAGAGAGAGAGAGAGAGAAGGGCTAGGAAGGAAGGAAGGAGAGAAAAAGAAATACAAAAATAGAAAAGTAAAGAATAGAAAGTAAATTATTGTCATGGTTTTTTTTAGGTTTCTCTCGTTAAGGATTGTTATGTAGGATCAGGGTACCTAGGTATAAATTTCATTCACTAACAATAATATCAATTTATGTATTTGTATTAGCTATGGTGAGCTTGACACACACACAAAGTTTCATCAGATTTGCCTGTAGGAGACGTAGGTTTTGGATAATATTATTACGAGTGGCTGTAGTTATGTGTAAAAAGGCTATTTAGAAATAGGTAAATAAATAAATAAATAATAAAATAACAATACTCTTCACTAACAATAATATCAATTTATGTATTTGTATTAGCTATGGTGAGCTTGACACACACACAAAGTTTCATCAGATTTGCCTGTAGGTTTTGGATAATATTAATACGAGTGGCTGTAGTTATGAGGTTATAGTTATGTGTAAAAAGGCTATTTAGAAATAGGTAAATAATAGGTAAAATATAAAATAACAATACTTATGTAGAATCTTACCTTGTGTCACATGAAAAACGAAGCCGAGTACAAGAATGACGAACTTTACCGAACCCAGGGAGCCGAGTTTACCCGAAGCACAAGTCCAAGAGCCGAGGATGAGCGAAGTCAACATCTTGGACATGAAGTTACGCGAGGCAGACATTGTGGAATCAAAGTTGAAATGCAGAGTCTACATGGTATCTGGAACACGGAGAAAACCAATAAATTCTATAACATCACATGAGAAATGTCATCAAGGTATGTAGACAAATTGAACATAATTATTTATTTATGTAAGGTTAAGCACAAGTCCAAGAGCCGAGGATGAGCGAAGTCAACATCTTGGACACGAAGTTACGCGAGGCAGACATTGTGGAATCAAAGTTGAAGTGCAGAGTCTACATGGTATCTGGAACACGGGAGAAAACCAATAAATCTTATATTATAAAATCAAGATCCATTCACTCATTCACAAATGTTCCGCTCTCGACCAACATTTTGAGTTTCGTTTATGTTTTTAGTTCGATAACTATGCAGCTAATAGGGAGCGCGCAGCGCGACCATATTTTTTATTATTTTCTACAAGTTCGGCCATGCCTTTTCTACAAGCTTGGCCATGCCTCGGGATGAACTAGCGGGATTCCGGAGCGAAGCGATGGAATTCAGCTACATAGTTCAATATAACATCACATGAGAAATGTCATCAAGGTATGTAGACATATTGAACATAATTATTTATTTATGTAAGGTTTATTTAATATTATAGGTAATTATATCGAAGTTACGCGAGGCAGACATTGTGGAATCAAAGTTGAAATGCAGAGTCTACATGGTATCTGGAACACGGAGAAAACCAATAAATTCAATATAACATCACATGAGAAATGTCATCAAGGTATGTAGACATATTGAACATAATTATTATTTTATTTATGTAAGGTAGGTATATTAATATTATAGGTAAGTATAGAGAAATCAAATAAACAATAATATGTAAACACATTTTTAGGCAGAATATTTGAGAGTCCATTTCGCACTACTCAGAAGAACATAAAAAAAAAACATTCAAAATTCTAGCCAGACACAGAAGAATCCTCTGATTTGGGTTTTAATCTTATTTCTACCCAACCCATAAGGGACACTTTTCCCATTCTCAAGAATGTCAAGAAATCTTAAAATAAGGAATGAGGAGTGAGAGAGAAAAAGATAAAGGAGAAAGAGGGGGTGAGAGTAAGAAAAGAAGTGGATAAAACTGCATCATACACGCAGCCAGACATGGAGGCTTTCTCATGATGGAACACTTCTACCCCTCCCTCCTACCCATAGGATAGGGGGGGGGGTGACATTAGATAAAGAAAGATAAAATAGAAGAAATGTGTTGCGAAAGGGAGGAAGAGAGGGAGAGAGAGTGGAGGGAGGGAAGCAAAAAAGTGTAACCAAGTTTAACCCCCCCTTGAATATGCATTCTACATCAGCCTAGATCAAGTGAACGCCTGACTGAACTGAACTTATATTGGGAACAGTTCCATGAAAGGAACTGAACGGTTGGAACTTATTCCCTAAAGTGAACCGATCTTTGCCACCTCTAGAGTCCTGTTACACCCTGCAAAACAGAAAGGAGATAGATGTACACGGGAGGAAACGTGGCGGAGAGAGATGGAAATAATGTTGATGAGTATAATACGTCAAATATAGACAGCGAAAACAATGCTACATAAG
>NW_007383125.1:4952-6319 GCF_000475195.1 Diaphorina citri | reverse complement strand
TCCTTGTCACATTTGACAGCTGTATGCCAAATTTCAAGTCTCTAGCTCTTACCGTTCTCGAGATATTTTGTTTACAGAGAGACAGACAGACAGACAGACAGAAGGACAGACGGACCAATGGCTGAAACTTTGTATTTGGGCTCTAGGGACCTCAAAACGTGTTTTGGCACACTGACCATCGAAAATCTGACCCGATTACATTACTTTCCTTCCTATAGGATATGGAAAGTAAAAAAGAACTACTCAGTTCATAAGTCCGATCCTAACCCCGTACACCAGACTTATAGGGAGCTGAACGGTGAGCTACATGTTTTAGGATCTGACTCACTAACTGAGTAGTCCACTGAAAATAAGACATTCAATGGAGTGAACAACTCATTCATAGATCTTGATTTTGATTGGGTGAAATCACAGGGCGTAAGTCTGTCCAGTCCATTCCACACCAACGTAAAATGAAATCTCAGGGATCAGTACAGGCTACTTTGTAACACAACTAGTGTTTAGTCTTACCTAATCGACGCACGATTAGAAATATTAGAATACTTACCGCCTTATTGTGCATTATCACTGGCCGGAGGCAGCTATGCCTGGTCGTAAAATTTGCTGACGATTGGTCGAGTGAAATTTCAATGATGGAATAATCTTGTTTTGAGAGGAAAATTGTCGGGAAACAGCTCAGGGCTCACTCAATTTTCTCTTAAGGTGTGTCCAAACATAGTCGACCGAGGCGTTGTGTGGGTCGGAGAAAATCGCTAGTCATGTGCATACATCTCCCTTTGTATCTTAAGGATTATATCTTATCTTAACACCTCCTTTTATATCTCTTCAATATGTATGCTATGTATACTTAATCAATAGATATAATATCCAATATCAATATTAATTTAATATTAATATTTAAGTAGTTTATAGGGAGAATATTAGGTTCACATGTTTTATTGCACTCTACTTGTGATAAGATAACATCGATTACATTGTATTAGAGATGATTACATTGTATTACATCGAATTACATTGTAATACGTGCGTACTTGGATACATAATTATGTATATATAATTGAGAAACAACCTATAGTCGTATTTTTTTATGCAAATAAAACGAATAATTTCCATTTTTTTAAGCAAATATTTTTTTAATTTCTTCAGTTTATTCGATTTATTTACAAATATTTTTTCAAATATTTCGAATAGGGTGTGTGAAGCTAGACTAGGTGGTGTTCACAACTGTGCCGATAAGATTCCAAAGTTTCTAGTTTAAAGTTTATTTATGGTCGTGTGAGAGACCTAATCTTTTAATTTTAACGGGCGAGTTTCTTTTTTTTTTTTTTTTTTTTTGTACGCGCCTGTTTGTTTGGCGAGGCTTTTTT
>NW_007383125.1:0-4459 GCF_000475195.1 Diaphorina citri | reverse complement strand
CCTCCCGGCACACTTGATTTGAGAAGGGGACTAACATCTAAGGCCTCAATAGCTTCGTTATTTCCTTGAATCTAGCGAAAATCTTTGGCCGCACAGGACTAAAATGCTCTGTTAATTTGGATGAAGACCCTGCATAGAAAACATCATAAACATTGACCAAAGTGCAAAGAGACCCAATTGCATTTTCCTCTCAATAATCCGCTCAACGCTCCCGAAATGATGCAGTTAGAGCGAGCACCAAAATCAGCACACGTTGCTCATTTCCCTGAATCACTCAAACATAGTACACCCCATTGTGAAAACCATTCCAATGGTCAAAGTGCTGCTCTCTTTGCTCAGGCCATTAAACAAATGACTGTTTGTACAATTTTGACGTGATTTCAATAATTGCCACATGTGCTGGTCTTGATATCACAAGGAGTGATCAGTGAATTCTTCTCAGTTAGACATGTGAGATGCTGAGAGTGAAACATGACATTGAGCTGGTGAGTGAAAATAATTCTCTTCCCATTGAAACAGACCAGACCCCTCTTGAAACTCTTCTTCTCAGTTAGACATGTGAGATGCTGAGAGTGAAACATGACATTGAGCTGGTGAGTGAAAACAATTCTCTTCCTATTGAAACAGACCAGACCCCTCTTGAAACTTCCCTCTTGTCTGTGTTGTAGCATGTCCCTTGCTCCTCCTGTGTCCAAAGTCCACACTTTGAAAGTCTCTTGTCCCGAAACAATTTTATACTCTGTCTAGGGTAACAGATAGGCCAGATCCTCTTGTCTGTGTTATAGTATGTCCCTTAGGCCAGCCACTCACTATTAGGTATCAGGTAGACCTGACAGGCGGACCTTTTCCGCCCTACCTGTCTGGTCTACCTGATAGTGAGTGGCCGGCATTATTCTCCCTTGCTCATCCTGTGTCCAAGTTCCACACTTTTAGAACAATTTTATACTCTGTCTAGGGTAACAGATAGGCCAGATCCTCTTGTCTGTGTTATAGTATGTCCCTTAGGCCAGCCACTCACTATTAGGTATCAGGTAGACCTGACAGGCGGACCTTTTCCGCCCTACCTGTCTGGTCTACCTGATAGTGAGTGGCCGGCATTATTCTCCCTTGCTCATCCTGTGTCCAAAGTCCACACTTATATGTATAAAACGTCCCATTGTATGTCCAAATGTATAGAGCAGACCAGTGAACTCCCAACCAGCCTAACTGGCAGCTCACAGTGCTGCTCTCTAGGTAACAATTTTATACTCTGTCTAGGGTAACAGATAGGCCAGATCCTCTTGTCTGTGTTATAGTATGTCCCTTAGGCCAGCCACTCACTATCAGGTAGACCTGACAGGCGGACCTTTTCCGCCCTACCTGTCTGGTCTACCTGATAGTGAGTGGGCGGCATTATTCTCCCTTGCTCATCCTGTGTCCAAGTTCCACACTTTTAGATATGTATAAAACGTCCCATTGTATGTCTAAATGTATAGAGCAGACCAGTGAACTCCCAACCAGCCTAACTGGCAGCTCACAGTGCTGCTCTCTAGGAGCATTTTTCCTCAATGGTTGATCCCATCCCATTATGTTCTTTAAAAGCCATGTAAACTTGTAAACCCTCTGTGAACTGCCAGCTAAGCTGGTTTGGGGTTTGATGGTCTGCTCCCTGTTTATGGCCCCTCTATACTCCCTATGTATGTATGTTGAGAACGAGCCAGCTAAACCTGGCTGGACACCATCACACCCCCGGGTTCTACTAAGGCCAGATAGTGAGTGGCTAGCCTAAGCCGTTAAAAGAGTTAAGCTGTCAAAACCTATGTAATCCTAGGTTTCTAGGTAGGTATTTTAAATCATAATTAGTTGTACCCACTTAGCTACCTACTCCCTGTATACTTTTCTCCTTGTTGATAAAAGCATACTCCCTATGTATGTATGTTGAGAACGAGCCAGCTAAACCTGGCTGGACACCATCACACCCCCGGGTTCTACTAAGGCCAGATAGTGACTGGCTGGCCTAAGCCGTTAAAAGAGTTAAGCTGTCAAAACCTATGTAATCTAGGTTTCTAGGTAGGTATTTTAAATCATAATTAGTTGTACCTACTTAGCTACCTACTCCCTGTATACTTTTCTCCTTGTTGATAAAAGCACCTACCTGTTATGAAAACTATGAAACCAAACTAGGTAGGATGTAAGTTTGATTAGATTGACCGTTTGTACTATTAGCGTTGCCTAGGTATAATCTATTGACAATTTCGAAATGAGTGGTTCTCAAACACTTCATAAACACACATCCTCCATATCAAAATCATGTAATACCTTCTTTTTGAGGCCTTCCGGTTACAGCACATAATACGGGTTTATTTTCTATAGATACATATGTTTTCAATTTTGGTGCTTTCCAAAAGCTCTAGCACCTTTTTGTTCTTTCGGGATCACAATCATTGAGGCTATATCCAAGCAACTGAATGGAAGTCTAGTATGATGGGCAACAGCTACTACTGCACATAATACGGGTTTATTTTCTATAGATACATATGTTTTCAATTTTGGTGCTTTCCAAAAGCTCTAGCACCTTTTTGTTCTTTCGGAATCACAATCATTGAGGCTATATCCAAGCAACTAAATGGAAGTCTAGTATGATGGGCAACAGCTACTACCATCAGTAGGGTACCACCTTTTAAAGGTAAGGTGCCTTACCGATGGTTGGCAACCACCGACCACGGTAGGAACTGATGATGTTTTCATTCTTGTTTCGGTCTTACTATCAGATAATTTATGTGTTACCAAGAATTTCGTTTTAATTCAGTGATATTGTTTAAAAAAAAAGTGCATGTGGAATCGTTTTTAATTTTTAATAAAGTCTCGAAATCAACAAATCAAAGTGCGCGTGTGATTTACTCCAAATCTGAGATCAAAGGCTTTCATTCCAATTCTACGAGTAATTGCCAGGGATTTTTAGTTCTTAGAACTACAATAGGATTTTTTTTTTTTTTGTATCAGGTGGTTCATTTTTACTCAAATACTTGTTCTTTTGCATGAGTTGTCAACCTAGAAGTGGGACTTTAGGGTTGAATGGTAGACATTGCTCTGGGCGTTAGTTTCGCCTTTTCTAATTTCTTGTATTTGTGTACATTTAATTTGAACAATTTTCAGTTAATTTGAACATTTAATTTGAATAATTTGAACAATCTGGTTCATCAGATCATCAGTCATCAAAAATACAATAAGTACATTTAATTTGAACAATTTTCAGTTAATTTGAACATTTAATTTGAATAATTTGAACAATCTGGTTCATCAGATCATCAGTCATCACAAATACAATAAAGAGTCTAAAGATCTGATAATACATAGTAGGTAGCTACTAGGTAGTAATAGTGCTTCTAAACATTTCCATTGGATTTTGTATTTCATCATCCCTCAGAAACAGAATCCAGGGTATTAATGTGTCACTTGATAAAAATACAACAACAGGGTTTGCCCAACGAATTATTCCTTTTTAAAGTGAGCCCATTTTTCCATGCCCAACGAATAGACCTTTTAAAAACGAGCCTATTTTTCCCTGCCCAACTCAAATACTTGTTCTTTTGCATGAGTTGTCAACCTAGAAGTGGGACTTTAGGGTTGAATGGTAGACATTGCTCTGGGCGTTAGTTTTGCCTTTTCTAATTTCTTGTATTTGTGTAATACATTTAATTTGAACAATTTTCAGTTAATTTGAACATTTAATTTGAATAATTCTGGTTCATCAGATCATCAGTCATCAAAAATACAATAAAGAGTCTAAAGATCTGATAATACATAGTAGGTACTGTAGGTAGCTACTAGGTAGTAATAGTGCATCTAAACATTTCCATTGGATTTTGTATTTCATCATCCCTCAGAAACAGAATCCAGGGTATTAATGTGTCACTTGATAAAAATACAACAACAGGGTTTGCCCAATGAATTATTCCTTTTTAAAGTGAGTCCATTTTTCCATGCCCAACGAATAGACCTTTTTAAAACGATCCTATTTTTCCCTGCCCAGCAAATAGATCTTTTGAAATTGAGCTTCTTTTGAAAGTAGAGGAGTGGGGTTAACATTCCATTTTCCCATATTTACGTATATTGATGTCAATTTTAAGTAAATAAAAAGAAATTTCGGGTTCCACCGATGACACTTTTTCTTTTAAATTTTCCTTTTGTTTCACCATAAATTCCGAACGGGTCCTTAAACACAATAAGGACATTTGCCCCAAAAAATTCGGACTCAGCCTACCGGGTCCGCAAAGGCCCTTTCTCTATGTGAGTTCTATAGTCCTCTAAGCAACTGCACTAGTTTTAAAAAGGTCTTCTCTACAGGTGAACCCTGAATTCGTCGACATTATTGTAAACAAGAGTTCAATGAATGGGATCAGTTCAATCGCTCCAATATTGTTTTTATACCATCTTCTAACGGAGACCAAAGGTTTCATATAGGATAAAAAGTTCATTC
>NW_007383124.1:0-6323 GCF_000475195.1 Diaphorina citri | reverse complement strand
GTAATGAGAGCAACAAAAAGGCCCCCCTGGGGGTTTTCGGAACAAATTTGGACTCAATTTATTGTTCTCTTGTTCATTATTGTTTTTGTTTTTCCGAACAAATACATGAGGAGGTTCTCGTCTGTCCACAGCATGCCTCTGTTCTCTTGTTCATTATTGTTTTTGTTTTTCCGAACAAATACATGAGGAGGTTCTCGTCTGTCCACAGCATGCCTCTTTTTTTTTTTTCTTCTTTTTTCTCTCTTAGATTTGGGGATAATTGGACCCCAGAATGAATCCAAAGAGAAGACTGTGTAGCTGGGATTACATTTTCTTGTTTATTGTTTGGTTTTCTCTTTATTTGTCATTTTCCTTTCTTCTTATTCTTCTTCATGTTATTCTTATTTTTCTTTGTAAAAACAGTTCGGTACAATTCATAAATAATTTGTAAGGAGTTAACTTATTATTGTACTAATGATGAATTAGTGACTGTCCCTAAGAACCTGTTCACGTGTTCAGACGTGGTCGTCGTTTTTCGTCAGCCTCTCAATCGTCAGCCCACTGACATTTGGTTTTGGCTACAAAAATTTTACGAGTTTATGAACTTTTAGCCAACACCTGAGAGCAGCCTAAGACGCGTTTCGTTCTCATTGGAACTCATCAGTTAGACATAGCTCTCAGGTGCTTTCCAAGATTTTGGAAGTTGTATACCTACTCTAGACTGTACCTAGCTACGAGACCTTGTTTAGACTTACTACTGGGATAAAAGAACTTTTCAGTCCAATTCGGGCAGAATAAACAAGGCTCTTATTCTATCTATCGAGCAGGCTGAAGTAACAAAGTGAGGTGTAGATGATAATAATATAATAAATTTACCAACAATGAAAAGAAAAAAAGTTGTGTAATATTTTCTCATTTTCTCTCGCCCTTTTTCTTATGAAAAACTACGACGATCTTAATGAAATCTCAGGTTGTTTATATTAGGAGCATTAAAAAGTTTTCAAAATAGCCAGCCCGCTATTAGACTTTTCTAACTTTTCTTATTAGGTTTTTTTTTAATGTCTAGTTCAACATAAAGCTAAGGTTATACCGTGTTAGACCAGCCACAGTACTATCAGGTAGACCTGATCAGGTGTCAAGTCTAACTGATAGAGTCAGTTTTGCCCTTATAGTGTGTGTGTCCTCATCAGTTAGACCTGACATTCGGACCTTTTCAGCCGTAGCTGTCAGGTCTAGCTGATAGTGAATGGCTGGCCTTGGACAACATTGAACCACTTTTACAAGTACGATTTACTTGAAACATGTGATTCAGATGACAAAAACTCATCTTTCGCTCGCTCTCTCTCTCTCTCTCTCTCTCTCTCTCTAATGGGACTTTCTGGTCTTAGATGTTTATTGTCAAAGAGGTAATTAAAAAAAGATACAATTCCAATTCAATCCTCTCTCTAACTCCCACTTCCAATGTAAATAATATACTTTTCAAAAGCTGACTGATGCTGATGTGATGTTTGTCAGACTAAAGTTCATACATTACCAGGAAAGCTCGAACCGTAATTATTTTCCTTTTCATGTTCCTGCTTTATATACATTTTTTCCTCTCTCTTTGTATCACACTTTTTTGTTCTCCATTTTCAATTATTTCTCTCTCCATCTCCATTTGTTCTTCTCTTCCTCATTTCTACTATGTTCTACTTTCATCTGATTGTTATTGTAGTCGGTAATTTTCTTTCTTCTTTTTTCTCTAGTTTGTGTTTGGTATATTTCTTTTTTCTACTGTTAGTTTTCTTCCTCTCCTTCTTCTTCTCCCTTTCCTTTTCTTTTTTTCCAAGCGCATTACATTACTTTCTTTATTTCGTCTATCAAATTTTATTTCGCGTAATGACAAAACTTTCCGTAATGTTACTTCGTCTTCTCCTTCCATGTCTTCTTCGCCTCCTCCTTCTTCGTCTCCTCCTCCTTCTTTGCCTCCTCCTCCTAATTCTTCTTCTCCTCCTCCTCCTCCACATTCTTCTTCTCTCCGTCTTCACCTTTTTTTTCCTTCTTCTTTTCCTCACATCAATTTTTTTCTCTCCTTTCATTTGTTTTTTGATGGAATAGGAAGTAGAAGAAGGAGGAGGACGAGGAGAAGAAGAATTAAGAAGAGAAAATAGAACTAATTATTTTCCTAGTGCCCTACCTCGTCCGTTTTTAGTTTTTTTTCTCGTTGGTTGTATTCCTTCACTTTTTTTTCCTTTCAATTCTCTATTCATTATACTCGTTTAGTTTTCTTCTTCTTCTTCTTGTCTTTTCCGTATTTTGTTGTGAATTGTTACGTTTTTAGGTACTTTAGGTATTTCATTATCTTTTTTTACCATTCCCATGCCGGCTTCATTTTTTCATTCTTTGATTTTTGCTTGACTTTACTTTGGAGTTTTCTCTTCTAGTTTTGAAAGACAGAATCGGATTTAGTCTTTAGAAGCTTTATTTAATTCAATTCTTACATGGTTAGTTTTTTTATGTCTCTATTAATTTAGTCTGGCAGGATCCTGAAAAATTAGCTCTTCCACCCAACCACAGGTTTTGTCGAGGATCTAGTTGCCTAATTAGCTAACTACACTGTTATTCTAGTTCTTCTTCTTCTTTTATTTCAAAAAGGAATTTGTGTGTGTGAGTATTTTTTTTTAAGCAAAAGAACTCTTTGAGTAATAAGGTGCATTGTCTTTCTTTAGAAAGAGACAGCTTAAAATAGGCACTGAGAATTCAATTTCTATAGAATTGTTCACAAATTCATACTGAAATTCTACGGAATTCGTCATAATTTGCGCGCTTTTTCTTTTGAAATGAATGAATGAATGAATTTATTAACATTCTTTTTTTTTCTTAGAGGTTTTAAAGAGGGAACTGTAACTATTGGGGTCCTATGGTTACTAAAGCGAAAACAAAAGGACGACACATCAGGAGAAAACCAGCCGTTTAGAGAGCCTTATCTATTTAGGATAAAGTTCGCCCCGAGCTGGAATCGAACCGACAAGTCATTGAAAGACAGACGTGCTATCCTCCAACTTACATAACTAAACATAACTGTTTTTATTTCACCTAAATAAACAAATTATTCAATTTCAATCTTGTATCTCATATTTGTCTCTCTAATCGGAATTTTCTTTCTCTCCTCGCTTCTTCCTTCTATCATCCAGTCATTAATCTTCTTCTTCTTCTCTTCCTTTCTCCTCTTCCTCCTTTCTTTCTTTTTATTACTCTCCTTCCCCACTTTCGCATCTTTTTTGCCTTCTTCTTCATCTTCTCCTCCTATTAATCCTCCCTTTTCCTCTTCCACCTCTTCCTTCTCCTCTTCCTGCAATCTGTTCTCGTCCCTCTGTTTTTTCACCCTTGACTTTTTTCTCCTCCATTTTACTTGGAGAAAACTCCGTTATAACACCTTTTTATTTCTCAATAAATCTCTTATCGTCGCGTCGTCCAGGTAAAAGGAAGTGGAGAAGGAGAAGGAAGACGAAGAGAAGAAGGAGGAAGACGGAAAGGAAGGGAAGAAAGAGAAGAAACAGGAAGACGGAAAGGAAGAGAAGAAAGAGGAGGAGAAGGAGCAGGAAGAACTGGAGGAAGATCAGACGGAAGAGGAGGAGGAGAAGAAATGGAAGGAGGGAATCTATAGAGGAAATTAGTTGGAGAAGGCTAGGAAGGAGGAGAAGAAAGAGAGAGGAGTAAGAAGGAAAACAAGGAAGAGAGAGGGCTAGGAAAGAGGAGAAGGAAGAAAAGGAAGAGATTTCTAGGAAGGACGAGTAGGGGGACAGGTAAGATATTGGAAAGAGTTGAAAATAAAGCTGTGTGAGGGGGGACGTAAGTTATCGAGAAGGAAGTTAGGAGAGGAAGGACGAAGTTATTGAAAATGTTTTCTTACAAAGTTTGTCCGAAGTTTGCGTCGAAGTTTTTCCCCAGGAAAAGCGATGATCAGTGTGGAAAGTTTCCGTCACGAATTTTCCTTTTCCAAAGAAGTAAGGACCTCTTCTAAGGAAGTAAGAACCTTTTCTTGGTTTGGCAAACGTCGCCAGCAGTGATAGCAGGTCGAATGCACCAGATCTCACTGGTTCAGTGACGTTAAGCAACGTTTCGCGTTTCTTACCCGGATGGGTGACCATCTGTAGGCGTGCTGGCTTTTCCGGCCCCACTAAGGCTGGGTGAGATCAATGTGAGTGGGCTGTTAGCTCGTATCATAATTTTTATAGTACTTTCCACAAATTCTTGTTTAATCTATTGCTTTATCTTCATTTCTATTTCATTTAGAATAATAAAGAAAATCTGTAATCTTATTAGCACAGTATGATAAGCACTTCTTCCTTTTTTCCTCTATATACCTACTAATACATATTTATTTATGTATTTTTTCCTATATATTTTCCCTTGTGTATTTTTATTTTTCCTTATGTAGGTATTTTTCTATAAATATTCTTCCCTATGTATTTATTGGTACTTAGTGGGCGCCTTTGTCAATTTCCACCCTTATTCTTCCTTATATTTATCTATGTAGTTCTCTCATGTATTTAAACTCTTCTCTATGTATTTATTGGTACTTATCGTACGGCTTTTGTCAATTTCCACCTCCTCGTTCTAGCGTTTACATAAATAATCCCCTAGATTAGCTTCCTCGCTTGAAATTTTGCAAGAACTTTCTCTCTCATCTCATCTCTAGATTAGAATTAGCCGTCAGTGGCGTGTCTTGAGAAATTCAAAAGGGGAAGCTATAAACCCATGTTTTTTTATTGTCACTAGGTGTTTTGTCAAGAGGTTTGATAGAAAGAACTGTAACTGCTAAGTTCTTATCGTCCTGAAAAGGTAGAGAAAAGGAAGATAAGATGTAAGAAAGCCAGCCATTCCAAGAACGAACCTTGCATGTCTGTTTAGGATAAAATCCGTTCTGGGTCGAGCTTCCCGATATAGAGTTCAATATTAGAGTTTCGGAACCCAGTCACTTGATTGGGCTTCCAGCAACCTAGTTTTTTTCTCACTGTCTTAGAGAGAAAATGAAGCTGTGCTGTCCCTAGCTTCCATGCAAAGAAGACACGAGACTGGTTTTCACCTTTTTAAATCATCTCTTTTGTACGAGGAGGAAAAAGTGGAAAAGGACTCTCGAAAGACCCTCCAGTAACATTTCCGCTGAAAACTTTTTTATTCAAAGGCTCTCGAGTCTTTATTCGGACGTGATCGAAAATTTCGAATTCGCCTTTCTCGATCCCAAATTCGGCTTTCTATTAAAGTTTGAAAATTTTTTCCTACAAAGATCACAATGAAAAAGGTAGGTAGGTGTAGATGCCTAGCTAAAAGGTAGTAGGTGATGTATGTAACTATTATTTAACTTATAATCCTTATATCTATAAGGATAGGTATTAAGTTGAGTTGAATAAAAAAAATTTAATACCTACTTGCTTCAGTAGATATCGTACCCCTTTTAATTTAACTTTGCATTTTGTAAATTCCATACCTACATTTTTATTATTATTATTATTATTATTATTATTATTTATTTTTTTAAGTGAGGAGCTGTGAATCAATAAATAAAGTACCTACATTATTATATAAAAAACAACAACAACAACAATATGTAGGTAGGTAGATATTTGAATGGGTAGCTCCAAATACCGATGTACAAACATCGTACGCGTGAATTCCATTCCTGGCAAATTCATGGGCTTAAAATTTAAAATTAAAACCATTGATTGGATAAAGTCAAAATTACCTAGTTGACTGACGAGTACACCTATATTTACCTATCTACCTCTAAAAAAAGGCAAGGTAAGTAGGTGTTAGCTATGTAATTAGGTAATACCTAATAATTTGAATTTTTTTGAAATGTAAAATGTACATCTCCACTAATTCCTTGATACACGGCACATTGCATAATCATATCAATTTTACGGCATTCATACAAATCGGGCAAATTTCATACTGCAAGTTAGGTACCTACCTTGGGAACACAGACAAACAAACTACCTCAATGTAAAATTATTTAGTACTCCTTCTCCTCCTTCTTCTCCACCTCTTCCTTCTCCTCCTTCTTCAAAAATTTTCAAAAAAAAAAAAAAATCAATTTTTTTCATACTTTATATGATTCCTTATCACACGTAGGCGGTCGATTTTGGACTTAGAAAATTTTTCAAAAAAAAAAAAAAAAAAAGTTCAATTTTTGGACACTTTTTAAAGATCCCTCATTACATGGGGAGTATTTTAAGATAGGAAATTTTCGACCAAAAATCGGCCGCTGTAGGCGGCTCAGGCTCGTAAAATGTACATCTCCACTAATTCCTTGATACACGGCACATTGCATAATCATATCAATTTTACGGCATTCATACAAA
>NW_007383123.1:0-6500 GCF_000475195.1 Diaphorina citri | reverse complement strand
CTTCATTGACCTACAAAAGACATTTATATTCACCCGGGTTACTCAATACTTATGTTTAACCGTTTGGACTGAATATATATGTCTCTTGGTCTTCATTGACCTACAAAAGACATTTATATTCACCCGGGTTACTCAATACTTATGTTTAACCGTTTGGACTGAATATATGATCTGTGCATGTAAAGGTGTTTCGGACATGGACTGATAATATTCCCAGTTCTGTATACACGTGAGATCCCGTATTGAGAACTTCTTTAAATCAAAGTATCACCCTAACTTTTCTTGTGAAATACAAAGTAATGCATGATTTGATATCTTGTAGTCAAGTGATTTATTTAGATTTTAGAACGGCTAGTCCTAGTCCCATTACATCAGTGTTCATCTTCTATGAAAAGCAATATCTAGGGATATATTGGTTTATTGAACTGAACCGAATTTTCCAAGACTTTAGCATGTAAGTTTCCACACTCCCCCCATGAATTCACATTTTCATGTTCTGTATTTTTACCTTATTCTTAGTCCTAGTCCCATTACATCAGTGTTCATCTTCTATGAAAAGCAATATCTAGGGATATATTGGTTTATTGAACTGAACCGAATTTTCTAAGACATTAAGATATAAGTTTCCACACTCCCCTATGAATTCGCCATTTCATGTTCTGTATTTTTAGCTTATTCCTTCTGCAAATTACACACCTTTAAAGAAGTTCGCAATTAAACTAACGAGAAAAAGAAAGTAAAAGAGGAAAAGAAAATGCCATTAGATAAAATTGGAAAGAATGAAAGGCAGACGTCTCTAAAGAATTGAAACACAACTCTGCATAGAGTTTCCAATTTTTGGTCTGACATTCATTTTATAATTTATACCATTAATTGGTAGTGTCTGTATGGCATTTTCCCCTTATTTTCAAACTATCTTTAATTCAAGTGAAACGTGTAACTGTTGCACAACATGGATGCGAGTTGTATGAAATGTTGTATAAATGTTTATTTGGATGTTAGCGGACAGGACATTTGTGGTGTTGCAACATTTGTTGTCGTGTACGTCAAATCTTCCAATCAATTCAAAGTTAGCTTTTCATGACAAAAAGCGGTAACAGATCAAGGAACTAATTTTCGATCTTTACATCCATGCAAAACGAAATACACAAAATAAATCGACTAATTAGTAGTGTCTGTATGGCATTTTACCTCCTGTTTTTAGACTTTCTTCAATTCAAGTGAAACGTGTAAATATTTTTTGAAAGCACAACATGGATGCGAGTTGTATGAAATGTTGTATAAATGTTTATTTGGATGTGAGCGGACAGGACATTTGTGGTGTTGCAACATTATGTTGTCGAGTACGTCAATTCTTTCAAATCTTCCAATCAATTCAAAGTTAGCTTTTCATGACAAAAAGCGGTAACAGATTAAGGAACTAATTTTCGATCTTTACATCCATGCAAAACGAAATACACAAAATAAATCGACAAAAAAAAGTTAAATCAGAAACAAATAAATGAAACAAGAGAGAACGAAAGAAAAAGATCATTTTCACAATGAAAAAATACACACAAACATGTACAGACAAATAATTATACAGAAAACCAAAATGATAATATGTTGGACTTAATGGAATTTAATGTACACTTGTTGAAATATTTACAAGAAAAACACTTGTGGGTACAATAACAATATTATTTGACACAATTGAATAAAAAAAATGTCAAACAGAAAAAAAAGCAAATAACTTTCCTGTCTAGAAAATATTTTTTAGTTATTATAATAAACGAAGAAAAAAATAATCTAGTAACATTTAAATAATTATACAGAAAACCAAAATGATAATATGTTGGACTTAATGGAATTTAATGTACACTTGTTGAAATATTTACAAGAAAAACACATGTGGGTACAATAACAATATTATTTGACACAATTGAATAAAAAAATGTCAAACAGAAAAAATAGCAAATTACTTTCCTGTCTAGAAAATATTTTTTAGTTATTATAATAAACGAAGAAAAAAAATCTAGTAACATTTACGATGACATTATCTTTCCATATTATAATAAACGAAGAAAAAAATCTTGTAACATTTATGATGAGATTATCTTTCCAGCTCTGCTCTGAAATCGGAATGTAATTAAATAATAAAAAACATATCTAAAACAATTAACATGATATGATGTAAGTTTCTCCAAATTATCGTCATTGAACTATCTTAAACTTAAAAGTATGGTGAAGCAGACAATGAACTGATAGGTGGAGCACTAAAGTACTGAAGAGAAAGGATATATCCTGAGTACTTGAAGAGAGGGCACTGTGGGCAGACAGGTAAGGAAAATGGGAAACTCCTGAAAGCTTCTTCTTCTTCTTTAAGCCTTGAGCTTTTAAAGGTCAACATATCATGAGAAACATGATAATATTACCTAGATACAAGTATAATACAACGAGTATAATATATAAGTATAATATTACCTAGATACGAGTATAATATGCGTATAATATTACCGTAAAATGGAGATTTTTCAGTAAAGTAACTGATGAAATTATTTTCGGCCACAAAAAAGGTATATTTTCGAGTTTGGACCTAAATGTGCTCTAAAGGTGTGTCCTGTGGATCGACGGCCGTCGACTATGTGTGGACACACCTTAAGTATACAAGGGGCACTCGAAACACCTTGACACACATGGTACAGGGGCGTAGGGCTGTCATGAACTATAGGGCAGAAGATGAGATTCGAACCACCCATGATTACGTCCCTGATTATAGCTCTTTCACTATGGGTAACACACGTGGTACAGGGGCGTAGGGCTGTCATGAACTAGAGGGCAGAAGATGAGATTCGAACCACCCACGATTACGCCCCTGATTAGCTCTTTCATTATGGGACCTAGGGGTAGATGGACCACTTTTTAATACAGGCGACATAGAATGTTAATTCCAGCTGAATTAAACTCTGATTAATTCTGTGAGTTTTAATTAGGAATAGGTAACAACGGAGAGTGATTAATCCAACTCTGATTGATTCTGTGAGTTTTCATTAAGATTAACCGAGGTTTAATCCGACTGGATTAAATTCAAATTGTGGCATCTGGCATGAGGAGTGGGGGGAGGTTTTACTTACTTCTTCACATAGTGCGAGCATCCGTCGTGTGCTTTCCAGGGACTGAAATCAGCAAACAACACAGAAATCCAGGTTAGTTATGTAGATGCAAAACTTATTCAATATTGCAAAGCAAAAGGCAAATGCACTGAGCTTATTACTTGAATTGGTAAACAGTATAATACTCAGGGACGATATTAGGTCTCAGGGGCAAAGCTAAGGTAATTCGAAGCGCGACCTTATGCACACCCCGCGAACCCTGGGAGCGCAAAGAGCGACCGTATACGCATTCCCGCCAAGTCAAGGGAGCGCGAAGCGCTATAGAAATATCAGTAAATTCCGCAAGCAAATCAAAGAAGTCTAATTGCGTTTTAAAGAAGTCTAAAAATCAAAGAAGTCTACAGAGTGCTTCTTTCCAATTCCAGTTGGTCACGAAAAAACCTAGATAGTATTAATTCTGGGAAACCCTATATTGGTTTCCACGTGTCTTGAAATGGCAGATAAATTGAATCCTTATCTCGTATTGAAACAAGAGAAAGGATATATGTTCACTCCTTAGTACTTGAAGAGAAAGGATATATCCTGAGTACTTGAAGAGAGGGCACTGTGGGCAGACAGGTAAGGAAAATGGGAAACTCCTGAAAGCTTCTTCTTTTCTTTAAGCCTCGAGCTTGTTAAAGGTCAACATATCATGAGAAACATGCTAATATTACCCTAGATACAATTATAATACAACAGTATAATATATAAGTATAATATTACCTAGATACGAGTATATATATGCGTTATAATATTATATGAGATACGAGTGAGTATAATACACCTCGTATCATATACCTGGGACAAACGAGAACGTGCAGACTGAAATTCAGAGGAAAATTTGATTTTTTGAAAGCTTGTCTGTCTGTCTGTCTACATTTCAATTTCAGTACTTTTTATAATAGAGGATTTTCTAATTCCTGTTAGAAGGTTTTCATTCAGTTCCTACTTGTGCAGATGTAAATTTCGGATCTCTTGAAAGTCTTGAAACGTTTTTGACAGACACTGGTGCTGTTCGAAGCAACAATTTCGTTCGAATCTTCAAAACGATAGTGACAAACAAAAGTGTAAGCTGGAATCGAATTTGGTATTATTTTTCTTGGTGGTGTAGTGGTCAAGACTGTCACCCGGTAAACAGGAGGGTATGAGTTCAATCCCAGCTGAGGTATAGAATTTCATCCTCAATAATCTCAATATAATTTGAGAATTTGACCACGGTAATAGTAGTAGCCCACTGCTGGCATGCTGTAGGACTTTTCAGTCCTATGCGAACAGTATAAATAAGCACCATAATTGTGATTTACCGCTGTGTTGCCATACCGCCTTTTCTAGGCAAGAATGCCATTAGGCTTGATCATACCGTGCCTAATGTTCCCCAAGCTGGAAAAAAAGCTGCCTACAAAATGTTTACGATAAGATATTAAAAACAGGAACTGGAGATAACGCTAATAGGGGAAACTCTTCTCTTCCCATTCCCTCCCTTCCTTTTCTTCTTTCTCCCTATTCTCTCCCCTTCAACATATTCTCCCTTCCCTCCTATTGTCCCTTCCCTATCCCCTCCTTTTAGTCCTATCATTATAAGCCCTCTCTTTTTCTCCTCCTCCTTTTCATCCTTCTTTTCTAGTCCTCTTCTTCTCCTTTTCCTACCACCTCCCCTTCTCTTCTCCCTATATACCCCCTCTCTAGTCCTATCATTATGTGTCATCTCTTCTTCTTCTTCTTCCCACATTCTTCTCCTCGAGTCCTTTTTTTCTCTTCCTCCTCCCTTTTCTTCTTTCTCCCTATTCTCTCCCCTTCAACATATTCTCCCTTCCCTCCTATTGTCCCTTCCCTATCCCCTCCTTTTAGTCCTGTCATTATGTGCCCTCTCTTTTTCTTCTCCTCCTTCTTTCCTAGTCCCCTTCTTCTCCTTTTCCTACCACCTCCCCTTCTCCTCTCCCTATATACCCCCTCTCTAGTCCTATCATTATGTGTCATCTCTTCTTCTTCTTCTTCTTCTTCTTCTTCTTCTTCATCTTCTTCCCACATTCTTCTCCTCGATTCCTTTTTTCTCCTCTTCCTCCTATGCTTCATTCTTCTTCATCCTCTTCTTTCGCCTAGTGTTGACAAATGCTATATTGATTGTCTCCTACACTATGTGGGTGTCGGCATATGTTGAAAATTCTCAGCTCCTAGCTCATATTTTTTCAAGGCCCGAGTTCAAGATGATTTGTCTTCCTTGAGAACTTCCTGGACTTTTCTTTTTCTTCAGATTTATGTACCTATTATATTTGGTACATGGCTTTCCTTTTCAGATTTATCATCTGTTATGGAAGTCAAGGAGTAGGTTTGTAGTGGGCGTGCTAAGATCACCCAAACTTCCCAACGGAAATTTTAACGTCACGTCGTTGTAAATAAAACTGCTAAGGTTTTTAGTTACGAGGGTTTTTACCCTCCGTTCGGTAGGGATGTTGCGATATATCGAAAACCGATAGATATAACCGATATATCGATATATTTAAGGGGCCGATATATCGATATATTTGCAACTCATTTACACCCCTACCATTCGGTAACAAACTAACCTCCTCCTTATCACCCAGCTAGATCGAGGCCGAGAAAGGCCAGCAACGATTGCCTGGTCACCCTTCCGGATAACTACGCGTTGCTTCAGTGAACCATTGGGAACTGGTGTGCATTCAACGTGCGATCTCCGCAGGCCATAAATAAGGGAAACTTGGAAAATTTGTCCCCTGTGGATATCTAGGTACTTCCTTCCATTTCCCATTTTCAGTTTTCCTTATCCCCCGTATATGGAACGGAATAAGTGACCTTATTATTGCGAAAATTCAAGAGGAAGAGAGAGAGAAAGAGAGAGGGAGAGAGAGAGAAATAAAAGTAAATGTTCTCTAATTTTATTTATTAAGATATAAACGCTCGTTTCCACTTGCTCGGAAAAAAATCGTGTCTTGTGTATTAGATTTAGGAACACTCTCATTTAAAGTGCATTACCTACAAAGACATTATTTTTGTGTCGTTCGGGGAAAAAATCATGTTGTGCGTAGTGGGAACACTCTTCATTTAAATATTGAATTACGTAGCCTACGGGACGTACGGAAAAAAATCGGATGGGAACGGGCCTTCACGGACCTATACCATATTTTTTACTTTCTATTATTTAGTTTATTACCTATGAGTCTATGGGTACCTACACTATGCATTTATTTCACACCTGTGTCCATTACAATCGATGCACGAGTAATCATCCCTGATTGATTTAGCCATCGTCATCAGGTAGTTGTTTGTGGATAATGATATAGAAGGATAGGGTTGCCAATTGATATAGAAGGAAGAAAAAAGGTTGCCCCCGTTTGGGTGCCAATTGATATA
>NW_007383122.1:0-5743 GCF_000475195.1 Diaphorina citri | reverse complement strand
AGAAAGACAATGACTAACCTGTGTCTGGAAGTTGGATAGAAAGACAATGACTAACCTGTGTCTGGAAGTTGGATAGAATCCTGCGCCTCGCATCTAGCACCTGATCCTGTTTCCCAGTAACCAGGAATGTCAGGGATTGATCCTGGGACGTGGAGATTTCAATATGGACGCCGGTTTCCGACATGATTTGAGCACATCTTTGTCTGGATTCCTTCTCTTCTCCAAACTTATCCGACTGATCAGACTTTCTCTCTTCACGAGGAATACGAAACACCTGTTCATGACGAAATGAAATTATATGGATTAGTTAGTGAATAAATAACAATGATTCTCAGACTTAGTTTTTGGTCAAAGAATGGCAGGCCTTATCGTCCGAAATCAAAGAAAAAAGGAAGACTATAAATAGGGAGGAGAACAGTTAACCCTAACCAGCCTAGCTAGCTGGCAGAGACACGCATCTCGTTAGATCACAGATTGATTCTTACCTGCGTGACAGATGAACTAGTCACACGCATCTTGTTAGACCACTGATTGTTTTGAGTAGGAGCATATTGTACTGCTCCTCCCTTGATATTCCCTGTGAGCTCTGGGAACATCTCATCATAGCTTACTACTGTCTCCTGCTGCTGAGGGAGGGCAGACTCCTCATAACCTCCTGCTTCCATGTTCAACTCCACACTCAAGATTCTACAGGAAATAGCTAGAATTCGTTTCTACTATTAAGATTTGGGGGAACGAATGTTGGTATGTGTTCGTGAATAATGTAGTGACGTAAAATAAATATATTGATAAAATTATTTAAAGAAAAAAATAATCAATTTTGGTATGAATCAAAGTCCGTTAGGGGTAGTCCAAGTATTGCCAATGTCTACAGTAACCCTGAAATCATATAAATCCCAACAGACACAGGTATTAGATTTAGGTTGTTTGACTCTTGACTCTGGTTCTGGTAGAGGATTCTTACACCGTGTTACATACGCTCCTATGTGAATCACTAGTGGGACCTATTTGAAGCAGGGCCGTATTTAGGAGGGGACTGTACGTCAAGGTCCGAAAATTTGAGGTCCAGGGGACCCGGCCAGCCCCCCCTCCGAGCTTAATTTTCCACTTGCACTGTGGGCCAGACTTTGAAAATTTTGGAGCATTCCCCCCGTTCATTACTGTTTGGACCTCCCCCCCCCCTCCTCGAAAAAATCCTGGATACGGTCCTGATTTGAAGCACAAATAATACACAATTTGTGTTTTTTTTTTTTTTTTTTTTATTTAATTTTTAGAGATATTGTAAAAATTGCCTATAACGTAAAAAGAACCGCATGCAAAATAACCAGCTTCATAGGTTGAAGTAAAAAATCGTGTGAACTTCACACAGACTTTTTACGCTCATATAACCAAGTATTGAATGCATGCTTATGGACTTTGGGGTTCTATTTAATTTTAAAAAAATCTGGTGTGAACATCACACGACTTTCCTCATCCTATTGAATGATGCTTATTTTGGGGTTCTTGTTCTTATAGCCAAACTTTTACAATATCTCTAACCGTTTAGTCGGTATAGCTGAAAACCGCCAAAAAGCGGTCAAAATACCGCCAACCGCAGCACCTATCTCAACCAAACGTTTTGAGTTGCATCCTTGTCACATTTGTGAACTACATACCAAATTTCAAGTCTCTAGCTCATACCGTTCCCGATATATTGTTAAATTACACCGAAAACCGCCAAAAAGCTGTAAAATGTCGCCAACCGTTGCACCGATCTTAACCAAAAGTTTCGGGTCGCATCCTTGTCACATTTGACATCTACATACCAAATTTCAAGTCTCTAGCTCTTACCATTCTCGAGATATTTTGTGTACAGACAGACGCACAGGGACCAATGGCTGAAACTTTGGATTTAAGCTCTAGGGACCTCAAAACGTGTTTTGGCACTAAAAACTGACCATCGAAATTTTGACCCAATTACACTACTTTCCTTCCTATAGGATAAGGAAAGTAAAAAGTTAGGAGGGTGGCCTGGGACTTTATGAACACAGTGTATACATATAAAGGTTGTCCCAATAAAAACCCAAGATTTGATTGTCTAAAAAGCTTGGTTCTCCATGCAAAAAATGGACTTCTTAGATGATTTGAGAAGTAAACATTCTGAAATAATATACGGAACAATAATCAGACCGATCGCATCCTCAACTTCGATGGTACATTCGTTCTCATTGGATAAAAATTATTGATGACAAATTTGAGGAAATCAGGCTGTATCTCGTTGATGCAGCCTTCAATTTCACCTTTCAATGCTTCCATGCTTGTGGGTTTGTTGGTGTAAATCTGTGAATTTAGATACCCTTACAGGAAGTAGTCTCGGGGGTAAAATTACATGATCATGGAGGCCATTTCTCGTCACCAAAACGGAAAATGACACGATTACGACTAGGAAAATGCTCGCGCCAAAGTGATAATGTGTTTACTTTATTATGCTAAGCTTAATGCGTTGTTGAACAATTTTCACGATGACTAATTTTGATATGTTTACAATCAATATGACAAAGATTGCGGTAGATAAAACAAGTCATAACAAAATAATGACCCTTTCAAATCTTGCGTTCTTAATTGGGACACCCTTTAGAAAGTGGGAATGCACATTTCAAAATCAACACATTTAGTTTGCAAATAATTCATACAAATATGGTCACATTATGTGCTCCTTGTAAGTATTGCATTTGTACCTCAGAGAATACCAAGTGATTACTACTAGGTACTTTAATAATTTCGTTTCTCAGAAATTCAAATTGATTTGGGCAATGAGTGAGATTTTTGATTTGAACTCCCTGTACATATTCAGTTACATGCTCTATGTCTATGTTGAGCTGCCACACAAGCAGTATAAGATGTAGGTATGTATGTAGGCAGGTAGGTAGGGTCAATGGTCAAAAACCATGAATTGATGTTGTGTCCCTATACAAAACATAAAACAGAGGTTCCCAGTATGCCAAGAGATTTGGGAAAAAAGTCAGCTCCCATGGAGTAGTGCCACTGCACTTGCCTTGCACACAGGAGACCCAAGTTCGATTCCCAGCAGGGTCAAAGTTTGTATCTGGCTGTGACTGGCTGTTGCAAGGCCCACTCAGCCTCTTGACCTGTCAATATTTTTTATAAATACTAGCTGAATTAGTTCATCCCGAGGCATGGCCGAACTTGTAGTTATCAAACTAAAAACATAAACGAAACTCAAATATTAGGCGAGCGAGGAAAAGTTTTCTCTCCCGCAGTCTCTGCACTCTGTGTATTTCTTATGACTAACCTGTGTCTGGAAGTTGGATAGAAAGACAATGACTAACCTGTGTCTGGAAGTTGGATAGAAAGACAATGACTATTCAAAAATTGATCATATCTCAGGATCGGTTTAGATTTTCGCAAAATCCTTTCTTATTGCACACCTAGACCGTAAAAGGAATATTCCTAGCAAATTTCAGCTTTCTAGGTGTTGTGGTTCTCGAGATAGAGCAATCAGTGTGTGAACTGTGAATGGATCTTGTTCTTATAATATAAGATTAAGGTCATAAATACATATACCTAACATAGATAGATAGAAGGGAGGCATATTCTCCCTTCTACAATGTGATAAAAGGGAGTATTTTCCCTTCTTAAATTAAAAATCAGGTGTGAACATCACACAACTTTCTATTACATTTGTGGAATACGTATTTCCCGAGCCACCTAAGGTGGCCAATTTTTGGTGGAAAATTTTCTATCTTAAAATACTCCCCATGTAATAAGAATCATATGAAATATGAAAAAAAAAAAATGGATTTTTTTGAAGTTTGAAGTGACATTGACTTTGGTTGATATCTGGATGAGTGACTATCTGATTTTTACCAAATTGTTAGTCACGGCCTTGGACCATACCAGGATAGCATAAAAACATTTAAGTAATTGCTTTACAACAAACCTTTCTTGAAACATTTTGTATACATCATTTTTTCCCCCATTTAAACCTGTAGTACATACAGACCATGGGCTAAAAATCACTTTTTTGGAATCAGGGGACCCCAAAAACGGATATTTCCACCCATATCCCCAAAACTTTCTCATTACTAGTATAGCCCCCTGTAACTGTAGTAATAGAAAGTAAAAAAAATGGCGATTTTTGGTCGGAATGTGGTGACTAGGTGTTTTACCTTAACATGTGTTTTGAAAATCCCAATTCAGTGAATCCAAGGGATCCACTCAGGGACTGGATTTGTATGGTTCACAAGCCAATAGCAGCTCCCTAGTCACATTATGGCCACCTCTGCTCTATAGACACTGTATAACTTTCATAGGTTTGGAGCTGACTACACACTAGGTACTCAAAGGCATGCATCTACACATCCAATGTGAGATGGGCAAAGAAGTGGGGGTAACTATGCAGAAGCCACAACATTGGAAAAGAAAGCTCTTTTTTGTATTAACCCTAACTCTATAACAACACTAATCACTGCTTTAATTGTGAAAACTCCTTTTTGTGTTTAACCTAACCCTATAATAACACTGATCAGTGCTTGTTTGTGCCAGTTCCTTTGGTAGCAATCTTCCACTGATGTGACTTCTGCACAAGTCTTAAATTTAGAACATTTGTTTAGTAGCCCAAGGTCTAAGAGGGGTTTGTATGCCCATCTGATGAAGTCCTATATTTATTTAGGATGTTTTGACTTGTCCTTTCCCCCCTAAAGTGCATAACTTGTAACAAAATGGTCAGCTGATCTCAAAATACAGAACAAAACAATTCTTGGGTACTTGGGGATACAAAACAAGTGTCCAGAATGTAAGAAATAGGTCATGTAGGACTACAAACCATGGAAAGTCCTTGGACATAATATGGATAGAGGCACAGAGGTGATAATAATAATAGTGCTTATTTATACTACTCACATAGGACTAAAAAGTCCTGTTACTCCAGCATCAGCTACTACTATTATAGTGGTCAAATTTTCAAATTATTTCATGCGCTGATTCATGCATTTAAAGGCATGTTGAAGGGTATGTTGAATTGAAAGTTGAATTGAAAAGCGCACAAGTGTAGACGTAGCTATAGAGGCACAGAGGTGATAATAATAATAGTGCTTATTTA
Organism: Diaphorina citri; assembly: GCF_000475195.1. NCBI lineage: Eukaryota > Metazoa > Arthropoda > Insecta > Hemiptera > Psyllidae > Diaphorina > Diaphorina citri. The sequence goes on along the minus strand of NW_007383122.1, from coordinate 642 downwards.
TACTGCTCACATAGGACTAAAAAGTCCTGTTACTCCAGCATCAGCTACTACTATTATAGTGGTCAAATTTTCAAATTATTTTGAAGATAAAATTCCATACCTTGGCTGGGATTGAACCCATACCTTGGCTGGGATTGAACCCATGCCTTCCTGTTTAGCAGGCAAGTGTCTTGACCACTACATTACTGAAGAAGGACTCCCTAATAAAACTAGGAAAGGACTTTCTTGGTACTAGCTCAGAAACCAGAACAATAAAAATTTCCTACAAAAAGGAGCTGACATTTTGTACAAATTGTAACTTCCCAACAGGAACATTACAGCTTCAGCAAATTTTTCCCAATTTCCCAAAAGTTACATGTGTGTAACTGTAAATTAATCAGTTAAAAAAAAAAAAAAAAAAAAAAACTCAAATAAGCAGTGATCAGTGTTATTAGAGGCTTAGGTTGAATGCAAAAAGGAGCTATCAGAACATGAGCAGTGACCAGTGTTATTATGAGGTTAGGTTAACAAAAAAAGGAGCTTTCTTAAACATGAAGTTTTTTTTCCCAAGAGTCTCTGAAATGGAGGGACTGTCTAATTTACCGACCTGAGGAAATCACTCCTCCTGGGCTTACAGTGAAGAAATTTTTACCGGCCAAAACG